>NC_069500.1:425398285-425698285 GCF_027579735.1 Bombina bombina | reverse complement strand
GGAACCTCTAAATATTTGTCCATTTTACACAATTTCTCTGGAACTACAATAGGGTCACAATCATCCAGAGTAGCTAAAACCTCCCTGAGCAATAAGCGGAGGTGCTCTAGCTTAAATTTAAATGCCGTCATATCTGAATCTGTCTGAGGGAACGTCTTAACTGAATCAGAAATCTCTCCCTCAGACATCAAATCCCTCATCCCTACTTCAGAACATTGTGAGGGAATATCGGATACGGCTACTAAAGCGTCAGAAGGCTCAGCATTTGTTCTTAACCCAGAGCTACTGCGCTTCCCTTGCAAACCAGGCAGCTTAGATAAAACCTCTGAGGGTAGTATTCATAACTGAAGCCATATCTTGCAAGGTGAAAGAATTAGACGCACTAGAAGTACATGGCGTCGCTTGTGCAGGCATTACTGGTTGAGACACTTGGGGAGAACTAGATGGCAAAACCTGATTTCCTTTTGTCTGAGAATCATCTAATGCAAAACTTTTATAAGTCAAAATATGCTGTTTGCAATTTATAGACATATCAGTACAAGTGGGACACATTCTAAGAGGGGGTTCCACAATGGCTTCTAAACAAATTGAACAATGAGTTTCCTCAGCGTCAGACATGTTTAACAGACTAGTAATAAAGCAAGCAAGCTTGGAAAACACTTTATGTAATGAAAAAAAAAAACACAATTTGCAAAAACGGTACTGTGCCTTTAAGAGAAAAAAAGGCATACACAAACGGCAAAACAGGTTAAAATTGCTTCAATTTTTCTGAAATTTTAACAGTGTACCCACTAAGCTTTAGAAGGATTGCACCACAAGTTAATAAGCAATAAAACCCCAAATGAAAAAAACGGATTGAAAAATGTCTAAAACCGGTTAAACACCCCTATAAGCACCTTGCCACAGCTCTGCTGTGGCCCTACCTGCCCTTAGGAATGATAATATGGGGTTAAAGCTTCGAATAGGCCCTCAAAAGATCATAAGGACCTCAGGAGAAGTTGCTTGCTGCTTGACTGTATAAGTAAATGCGCAACTGAGGCGCGAATATAGGCTCCGCCCACCTCACTCAATGTTACTGGGGCCTACTCAAATCTAACAAACCTAGTTTGAAAACCATGTGGGTTATAACAAACCAAAAATAAGCCAAATGACCCCTCAAGCAAACGTCCCATAAACATAAACGTTACTCCCAGAACACACAAATGTTTGTACCAATCTTACATAAACAAACTGAGTGCCCAAATTTTTTTTTAGCCCTTTATGCAAGCTAGTAAAACCTCTTTCATACTAGGATTACTGCTTACCCTTCCCCTAATGGGGATACTGTCAGCCTTTCTGAGTTAACACAGTCTCTGCAGAAAAAAATGACTGAACATACCTTATTGCTATATAGCAAGAACCGTTCCTCACACTGAAGTTCTCCTGTACTCCTCAGCTCATGTGGCAACAGCAGTGGACCTTAGTTACAAATGCTAAGATCATCATCCTCCAGGCAGAAATCTTCATCTATGTCCTGCCTGAGAGCAAATAGTACAACACCGGTACCATTTAAAAATAACAAACACTTAATTGAAGATTAAATAAAAACTAACAGTTTAACACCTCTTCTCTTTACTCTTCCTGCTTAGAGCCAGCAAAGAGAATGACTGGAGGGTGGAGATAAGGGGGGAGCTATATAGACAGCTCTGCTGTGGTGCTCTCTTTGCTACTTCCTGTCAGGAAAGACAATATCCCACAAGTTAGGATGAATCCATGGACTAGGTACATTACAAAAGAAATATAAAGAAAAACTGTCTTAAAAAGAACAGGGTGGGCCGTGGACTCGTCATATCGTAAAAGAAAGTAATTTATCAGGTAAGCATAAATTTATTTTTCTTTTACAAAGATATGACGAGTCCACGGATTTCATCCTTACTTGTGGGAAACCAATACCAAAGCAATAGGACACGGATGAAAGGGAGGGACAAGACAGGAACCTAAACGGAAGGCACCACTGCTTGAAGAACCTTTCTCCCAAAGATAGCCTCAGAAGAAGCAAAAGTATCAAATTTGTAAAATTTGTAAAAAGTGTGAAGGGACGACCAAGTCGCAGCCTTACAAATCGGTTCCACAGATGCATCGTTTTTAAAAACCCATGTGGAAACCACAGCCCTAGAAGAATAAGCCGTAATTCTTTCAGGAGGCTGCTGTCCAGCAGTCTCATATGCCAGGCAGATGATACTTCTCAGCCAAAAAGAAAGAGAGGTAGCCGTAGCTTTCTGACCCCTACGCTTTCCAGAATAAACAATGAATAATGAAGATGATTGACGGACATCCTTAGTTGCCTGTAAGTAAAACTTTAAGGCACGGACCACAACCAAATTATGCAACATACGCTCCTTCTTAGAAGAAGGAACAACAATTTCCTGATTAATATTCTTATTTGAAACAACCTTAGGAAGGAACCCAGGTTTGGTACGTAAAAACCACTTTATCAGAATGAAATATGAGATAAGGCGAATCACACTGTAATGCTGAAAGCTCAGAAACTCTTCGAGCAGAAGAAATAGCAACCAAAAACAGAACTTTCCAAGATAATAGTTTAATATCTATGGAATGCATAGGTTCAAACGGAACCCCTTGCAGAACTCGAAGAACTAAATTCAAACTCCAGGGAGGAGTAATAGGTCTAAATACAGGCTTAATTCTAGATAGAGCCTGACAAAAAGACTGAACATCTGATACATTTGCCAAACATTTGTGAAACAGAATTGACAAAGCTGAGATTTGTCCCTTTAAGGAACTTGCTGATAACCCTTTCTCCAATCCTTCTTGGAGAAAAGACAAAATAATAGGAATCCTAACTTTACTCCATGAGTAATCCTTGGATTCACACCAAAAAGATATTTACGCCATATCTTATGATAGATTTTTCTAGTGAGAGGCATTCTAGCCTGTATCAAAGTATTGATAACTGAACCAGAGAATCCTCGCTTCGATAAAATCAAGCGTTCAATCTCCACGCAGTCAGTTGCAGAGAAATTAGGTTTGGATGTTGGAAAGGACCTTGAATGAGAAGGTCCTGTCTCAACTGAAGTTTCCACGGTGGCAGAGGGAACATGTCCACTAGATCCGCATACCAAGTCCTGCGTGGCCACGCAGGCGCTATCAGGATCACTGAAGCTCTCTCCTGTTTGATTCAAGCAATCACGCGTGGGAGGAGAGGAAACAGCGGAAACACATAAGCTAGGCTGAACAACCAAGGTACTGCCAAGGCATCTATCAGTTCGGCCTGAGGATCCCTTGACCGGGATCCGTATCTTGGAAGCTTGGCATTCTGACGAGATGCCATCAAAACCAATTCCGGTCTGCCCCATCTGAGAATCAATGAGGCAAATACCTCCGGGTGAAGTTCCCACTCCCCCGGATGAAAAGTCTGTTGACTTAGAAAATCTGCTTCCCAGTTTTCTATCCCTGGGATGTAGATCGCTGACAGGTGACAAGAGTGGTCCTCTGCCCAACTGATTATCTTGGATACTTCTATCATCACTAAGGAACTTCTTGTTCCCCCATGATGATTGACATATGCCACAGTCGTTATGTTGTCCGACTGGAATCTGATGAATTTGGCCGAAGCCAACTGAGGCCACGCCTGAAGCACATTGAATATTGCTCTCAGTTCCAGAATATTGATTGGAAGTAAAGACTCTACCTGAGTCCAAACACCCTGAGCCTTCAGGAAGTTCCAAACTGCACCCCAGCCCAGAAGGCTGGCATCTGTTGTCACAATCACCCACGAGGGTCTGCGGAAACAAGTCCCCTGGGACAGATGATCCAGCGACAACCACCAAAGAGGAGAGTTTCTGGTCTCTTGATCCAGAATTATCTTTGGAGATAAATCCGCATAATCCCCATTCCACTGACCGAGCATGCACAGTTGCAGTGGTCTGAGATTAAAGCGAGCAAACGGAACAATGTCCATTGCCGCTACCATTAATCCGATTACCTCCATACACTGAGCCACTGATGGCCGAGGAATGGACAGAAGTGCTCGGCAAGTATTCAAAGACCTCTGCCAGAAATACTTTCATGGCTACAGAGTCTATCAGAGTTCCCAGAAAAGGAACCCTTGTCTGTGGAACAAGTGAACTCTTCTCTATGTTCACCATCCAGCCGTGAGTTCTCAGAAAAGACAACACTGTGTCCGTGTGAGATTTTGTCAGATGATATGTTAACGCCTGAATCAGAATATTGTCCAGATAAGGCGCCACCGCTATCCCTTGCGGTCTGAGAACTGCCAAAAGAGACCCTAGAACCTTTGTGAAGATTCTGGGTGCTGTGGCCAACCCGAAAGGAAGAGCCACAAACTGATAATGTTTGTCCAAGAAGGCAAACCTTAGAAACCGATGATGATCTTTGTGGATTGGAATATGAAGGTAAGCATCCTTCAAATCTACGGTAGTAATATACTGACCCTCCTGGATCATTGGCAAAATCGTTCGAATTGTCTCCATCTTGAATGATGGAACTCTTAGAAATTTGTTTAGACACAAGGTCAAAAATGGGTCTGAACGTTCCCTCTTTTTTGGGGACCACAAATAGGTTTGCGTAAAACCCCTGTCCCTGTTCCAATTTTGGAACAGGACAGATAACTCCCATAGTAAAAAGGTCTTTTACACAGCGTAAGAACGCCTCTCTCTTTATCTGGTTTGCATATAATTTTAAAAGATGAAATCTCCCTCTTGGGAGAAAATCCTTGAATTCCAATTGATAACCGTGGGTCACTATTTCTAGTGCCCAGGAAACCTGAACATCACTTGCCCAAGCCTGAGCAAAGAAAGAAAGTCTGCCCCCTACTAGATCCGATCCCGGATTGGGGGCCACCCCTACATGCTGCTTTGTGGAAGAAGGAGAAGCGGGGGGTCCTCCTTTAAAGTTCCGAAAGGAACGAAAATTATTCTGTTTTCCCCTCATTTTAACCGACCTATCCTGAGGTAGGGCATGGCCCTTACCTCCTGTAATATCAGAAATGATCTCCTTCAATTCTGGCCCAAAAAGGGTTTTACCTTTAAAGAGAATAGCTAAAAGCTTATGTTTTGATGACACATCAGCAGACCAAGATTTGAGCCACAATGCTCTACGTGCTAAAATAGCAAATCCTGCATTTTTTGCCGCTAATTTAGCAATTTGAAAAGCGGCATCAGTAATAAAATAATTAGCTAGCTTAAGAGCCTTAATTCTATCTAGAATGTAATCTAATGGAGTCTCATCCTTAAAAAACTCTTCTAGAGCCTCAAACCAAAAAGCTGCTGCAGTAGTTACTGGAACAATGCAAAGTACACTTAGCTAGGAAGCTATAGCTCCCTCTACCTTAGGGACCGCTTGCCATGAGTCCCGAATGGTATCTGATATAGGAAACATTGTCTTAAAATTAGGAGAGGGAGGAAACGGTATACCTGGTCTATCCCATTCCTTACTAATAATTTCCGAAATTCTCTTAGGAACCGGAAAAACATCAGTGTAAGTAGGTACTTCTAAATATTTATCCATTTTACACAATTTCTCTGGAGGAATCACAATAGGATCACAATCATCCAGAGTCGCTAAAACCTCCCTAAGCAACAGGCGGAGGTGTTCAAGCTTAAATTTAAATGGCATAGCCTCCGAATCTGTCTGAGGCAAAACATTCCCTGAATCAGAAATTTCACCCTCAGACAGTAATTCCCTGATCCCCAACTCAGAGCACTGTGAGGGAAAATCGGAAATAGCTAATAAAGCATCAGAGGATTCAGTATTTACATTAATACCTGACCTACTGCGTTTACCCTGCAACACTGGTAATTTAGACAATACCTCTGTAAAGGTAGTTGACATAACTGCAGCCATCTCCTGCAGAGTAAAGGAATTAGACGCACTAGAAGTACTAAGAGTCGCTTGTGTGGGCATAAAAGGTTGTGACACTTGGGGAGAATTGGATGGAATATCCCGATTCTCTTCAGACTGAGAATCATCCCTAGGCACACTTACTTTATTTAAAATATGCTTTTTACATTGTAAAGCCTTTTCAGTACAAAAGTTACACAATGTTAGAGGGGGTTGCACAATAGCTTCTAAACACATAGAACAATGAGAAACCTCAATGTCAGACATGTTGAACAGACTAGTAATACCACAAAAGTCGTTTAAACACTTATTTATAGCATAAAAGTAACATTAGAAAAAACGTGTACTGTGCCTTTAAGAAAAGAAAAAGTGAACAATTTTTCCAAAATGCACAAAAAACGTTAAATTATTCCCAAATTTAACTTAATATCGTTGGTTAATTAAAAAATGAATGAACCCAGAAGCAAGGGCAGAAATAAGGCTTTAGAAGTACTTATATCAATATGTAGTCAAAAGATAGATAAAAATACACTCTACACCTACCTGCCCCCAGGATACTTAGAATCAAGTTTCCAACCCTTCAGACCAGCTACACAGTCCAGGAGTCACAGAGTTAAAAATACACACACAATATAACCCTCAAGCATAAAACCAATAAGTTTTAAGTGCCAAAAATAAAAAACATAAAACATCGTTTTTTTATATTGTCTCCCATGTCACATAATGCCCAAATATCAACTAATGATAAATATAAAATAGGGACTCCAGTAACACCCCTCTTATTAAAATAGGTTTTACTGCTTACCCCATTCCCATACATAATGCCAGCCAGTTCTGATACACCAAGTCTCCTCAGAAAAAATGGCTGCACATACCTTAATGCTGCTTGTAGAATGAAACCGAAACTGAAGATGTCTCATGGTTACCTTCAGAAGTCTTGTGGGAACCAGCGTGGATCTTAGTTACAAATGCTAAGATCATCAAACCTCAGGGCAGAAATCTTCTTCCATATCCCCCTGAGGAAAATAGTATGCACCGGTACCATTTAAAATAAAAAACTTCTTGATTGAAGAAACTAAAACTAACACCTCACTTTACCATGTCTTCCTAGTATAACACAGGCAAAGAGAATGACTGAGGGTGGAGGGGAAGGGGTGGGGATATATATACAGCTCTGCTGTGGTGCTCTTTGCCACTTCCTGTTAGCAGGAGGTTAATGTCCCACAAGGATGAAATCCATGGACTCGTCATATCTTTGTAAAAGAAAAACAATTTTCTTCAGACACCAAAACTTCACCTCCTCCATTTAACAGAGGCAAAGGGAATGACTAGGGATTATGGGTAGGGAAGTGACACATAAAAGCTTTGCTGTGGTGCTCTTTGCCTCCTCCTGCTGGCCAGGAGTGATATTCCCAACAGTAATTGATGACGATGTGGATTTACCATATCTTAGGAAAAAAATCAGAATTATACCCTATTAACTTCTAAGTAGAAACACTCAACATGATCAGACAACAATATCCTTTTAAAATGAATGGGAAAGCTCTAAAATATCTTAGCATATATCAAACACAAAATCCTGAAGAAATTCGTAAACTAAACTATAGAAGCTTGATATCTGAGTTCCAACACTTAACATCTTGCTGGCTACCTAAAACTAATATCCCATGGTTAGGAAGAATAGCTGCATCTAAAATGACATTATTACCTAAAGTCTTGTATGTTATTGAAACCCTCCCTATTCCGGGGGTCTCCAATGAAATCTATACATTACAATCTTTCATGAATGATTCTATATGGCAAACAAATCATTCCAGGCTTTCGAAATAACACCTTCTATACATCTAAGGAAAATGGGGGCCTGGGAGTACCCAATTTGTCTTGGTATAAGTTAGCAACCGCATTAAATAGAGTTGTAAACTACAGTAGACAGAGAAATAATTCCTACAAGAAAGTGGTACATTTGGAATCTCAACTATTAGACATTCCACATCTACATTCCCTGTCAAAAAGGAAACATTGTCAGTATGGACTTCCATTCGAAACAAATGTAGAAATATTTAAAACAGGTAATATCACAAACTTTGTATGACCTTCTCCCCATTCACAATTTAAATGAAGGAGGTAAACTACTCCCTAGAGAAAAATTACAAGAGGCGGGTTTTCCTTATTTGACATGGTTTGCATATCATCAAACACGTCATTATTTAATGACTCGCAAGAATAAGAGAGACTTCCTTAGATCTTTAACTACATTTGAATCCCTATGCTTCAACCACAGTCTCAAAAAAGGGATTATAACTAATGTACAGATATATACAACAATCCCGTCTTCCACAACTACCACATTACACCCGTAGTTGGAGTTCAGAGCTTAATTAACATATAACACCAAAACAGTGGAATAAATGGTTTTATGCAACCGCAAAGTCAGCACACTCATCATCTTCCTTAGAAACAAATATAAAAGTTCTTACTACATGGTATTTAACACCTAATAAATTGAAACATATGTTTTGCATAGCCAGCAATAAATGTTGGAGAGGTTGTAACCAAGAGGGGAATGTTACACATATGGTGGAGCTGTGATTCTAATTCCATTTGGAAACAAATTCATAACGTTATCTGTAAGGTTATAGGTTTTCCTATTAAATACAGACCAGAAGTCTTTATTTAAAACTCTTTTAGAAATCACTTGTAGGATTAGGCGAAGTCTTTCAGAAATTATGATAAATGCTGCAAAAAAATTAATTCCTAAATACTGGAAAACACCACAAATACCCACACTCTCAAAATGGGAATTCTTGGTAAACAAATTGTTAATCTTAGAGAGATATTATTATCTTAAGAATGGGACGCTGCACTTCCGGTGGGCGGGCAGCGCGACCGGCAGCACGATAAAGGAGCTCCGTGTCTTATTCCTCTGGAACCCTCTGTTGGCGGCTTAAGAGAAACCCAAAAAGCTATGAAGCCTTGACAGGTGATTGGGAAACTCTGGCAGCCTCACAGCAAGGAGTCACTACACTAGGCTCCCCCACCGACAAGCTGACAAATAGAAAAGAGCTGCAAGCAGAAGCGGCGAAGGACAGAGACAAGAGACATCTCTTACGCCCTTGACCCCGCAGCCGCATAACGGGAGACAATCTCACCCGATTGATGACCAGAGTCCTCATCAGTGAATCAGACATATAGTCAGGGTAAGCCGTTAAGACACGCTGATTCAGAGAGCGGCCGCCATCTTGTGGAACTGTGTCACACGAGGCAATAGAAAGCTGCTGCACAAAAACAATAACAGGGACAAATATAAAATACAGATTTAAAATATAAAAAGCAACCTGACTTGGTGAGCAGTTTTCTCTTCCTCTTTGGACATAAAAAACATAGCCCGGGGCAAATAAGGTACTCCACCTCTGAGAAATTAGATTAACATAACCACGAGGTATACCAATTTAACACAGACATCAAGGGAGAAGGTTGCGCTTTCTGTACTCTCTGTAGTCTTTAGGTTTAGCAACAAGCTGCAATCCCAGGTTCTTTTTATTAAAGGAGAGTAACTTTTCAACCAAATTGACACACTAAAACTACAAGCCTGAAATCCCCCCCCCCCCCTCATAGACCTACAAGCTATTGTTACGCATACACGCTAGTTTTCCTTTATAAGTTATAAACATAGGAAAATAAAAATAGAAAAATAAAAAAGCCTGGCGTGTATGCAAAAATATTATACTCCATATACTAAGCAGACATACAGGATGTCTGGGAAACTGAAAGGAACAGACAGACGCCACAAACACCAAATGGATACTCAGGAGGCACAGAATGTACAGGCTGAGTCAATAGAGCCCACAATACAGGAAACTCATCCAATTGTTACACAATTGTCTGCATTATTTCTTCCTAAGATCGAGCAACTTCAGACACACTATCTACAGACTTTAAATATTTTACATCACGATTGGGGACAGTAGAACAAAAAGTGGCCGGAAGAGAAGAGAGACAGAGGGAAACAGCCAACTCCGTTACAAACCTCCAAAGACAGAACAAGCTCTTACAGCTAAAACTAGAAAACTGATAAAGGAGGAACAATATCCTAATAGTAGGACTTCCAGAATTTCTCCCCTCTGGAGCCCTCATGGACTTTGTGTAGAACACGCTCCCAAAACTCTTGAAGGTTCCTCAGGATAACATCCTGTGCACCGCTGAGATGGTACATAGAATAGGCAATGCAAATCCACAGAATGCACAAGGTGCAGCTCCACAGCAGGTCATGATCCATTACTTGAACTTTAAAGATAAGATGCTACTGCTGAGAGCAAACAAGCAATCTCCAACGCTCGCATATGAAGATACAATAATTTATATGTTCCAGGACTACTCGGCAGAGGTAGCAAAAAAAGAAGAGTTTTCCCCTTATTGCAAAGCACTAATGGAACAGGGGAAATCTGTGACCCTACTGTACCCGGCTCATCTGAGACTTCATACGCCAACAGGATCAAAGTTTTTCGAAACCCCGAAACATCTACAACTATTCCTAGACAAGGATAAACGTGGAGAAAAGCAGCCGCAGGAGGAAGAGCAAGAAGGGGAAGAAAACTGAAGCAATCACAGAGACAGTCTCTAAGCTCATGATGGAGCTAGATCGATGGACACTATATATCCTTTACATAAGAGGGGGAGGGCTGTTAAGGGAAATTTGTATTCTATTCTATTTAATTAATTTGTTGTTTGATTTTTTGTTACTTGTAGGTTTGAATTACAGTGTATTTAGAACAAAGTGCATACTAAAACTATCATCCTAGATCACCATAGAGCATAGTCCCTTCTAGGGGCCTTCACAAACTACCTCTGGCATCATAACAGTGGACCTGAGAACAGAACTGACCTTTCGGGGTGCCTAAAAATGGTAACACTCGCTACAGCTCTGAAGACCATTAGGACTCGACCATTGCACACACATATAGAGAAAATAAACAATTGCTAGAGATGAAAATAGTATCATGGAATGTGGGAGGCATTACATCTCCCATTAAAAGAACAATGATACTAAAATATCTTTAAAAAAAAAAAAGCACACAGGTATTGCAATTTTAGAAGAAACACACGAGTAACGCAAAACATAAAAAACTACAACAGGGGTGGGTGGGACAAGTATTCCACACGACATACGAGGAGCATAGAGCTAGGGGAGTAGCAATCCTGATAAAGCAAAACCTAAACTACACGGTTGAGAACTCAATTATAGATCCAGAAGGCAGGTATATTCTTCTCAAACTAACATGGGACAAACAGGTCATCATCTTTGAGGGGGTGTATGGCCCCCATACACAAAAGAAAGAGTTTTGGACAGCTCTTAGCACAAATCTGTTAAAATTCATAGATGCACCAATCATTCTGGGAGGGGACTACAACATTGCTTCACAGACGCCAGCTGACAGATATAGAAACCCAAACACACCCAAACCCCCGAATAGACTACTCGCAAATGTTAAAAGGGAATCCCTTATCCTTAAAAAATTCAGTCACACGTTAGCTCTCACTGATATATGGAGAGACAGACACCCAGAGACCAAAGACTATATGTGCACTATAACGGCAAAAGATACACTATCAAGAATAGACCTGTTTTTGACCTCTCGCACTCTAAATTCCAAAATCATGGAGACAGACATTAATGTAGCCACTATTTCGGACCATGCACCGATCTCACTTAGGGTCTACCACAGCTCGGGAGGAAAGATCCCTCGTAGGTAGACCTTTCCAACATACTTATACTATGACCAAAATCTAAGACGCCATTTGATAGGGGAGTGGGAGGCTTACGACTCCATAAATCACCAATACAGAGAAAATGCCCTTTTGCATTGCAGGGAAGGCAGTGTTGCGAGGGGTGACTACTTCCTACGTGACAGGGATGTTTAAAAGAAAAAAGGCAAGAGAGGAAACTCTCCTAAGACAGGTATTACATGTCAGGAATAAATATCTGAGGAACCAGACCCAACATGACGTTGCAACAGAAGTCTATAAGGACAATGACAGCCCTACAAGCCAAATACTACCGACACGGCAACAAGACAAATTATTGGCTAGACTCACAAAACTTACAAAACTAAACAGAAAAATTTGGCTGCCATTAGAAACAAAAACACAATACAAACTTCCACCACTGAAATCCAGAATACTTTCAAAGAATACTACACAGCACTAAAGTCAAAATGTAGACACCGCACAACAAACTGCATTTTGGCCATTACTCAACTACCCAAAGATCACAGAAGATAACTTACAGGTTTTGAATGCACAGATTTTGATACCTGAACTGACAAAAGGCCTGAAAGGATTACCACTAGAGAAAGCCCCAGGACCTGAAGGTCTCCCCAGGGATTTTTACAAGATACTGGAAAAAAAAATGCACCGACCCTGACAAACTTATACAATAAAATAATGACAGGCATGGTTAATTTATCCCAATATTTTACAGAAGCACAAATCCTGTGTGATCCCTAAGGCGAATAGGGATCTCCTCCTCCCTCAATCCTACCGCCCAATCTCGTTAATGAATACTGACTACAAAGTACTAACCAAAATACTGGCGAACAGACTTGCTAAAGAATTACCCACACTAATTCACAGCGACCAGACAGGGTTTGTTAAGGGGAGATCCTCAGTGACTAATATTAGAAAACTACAATTTATACTGACTTATTTTTGGAATCACCAAGCGGCCCTAAAAGAAAACAAACGACCGGACACTTGTGTGCTGCTGGTAGACGCTGAGAAGGACTATGATTTATTCCTCTGGGATCACCTTTTTCACACACTAGACAGATTTGGCATAAAAAGCCTCTTTGCACAAACTGTAAAAATACTTCACGCGAACCCGCAGTCCTCGGTCCTGGTCAACGGTGAACGGTCACCGTTGACCAATGTTGACCTCGGTCCTGGTCAACATGCTTTCACATACCTGGGAATCAAACTCTCGGCTAATCCCAAAGATTGGTACCATCTAAACTATAAACCCATAATTACTGAAATTCAAGATCTTATGTCCAGGTGGAATAAACTTCCCCTATCCCTCTTGGGAAGAATCATCAAAATGATACTATTCCCCAAACTATTATACCTATTTCAGATGATACCAGAAATTATCTACAAAACGGACCTCAAATTTCTAAACAAACAAATGTTTTCCTTCATTTGGAAAAACACTAAACATAAAATTCACTGACGCAGAATGATGGCCTCAGCTGACTCTGGAGGTCTAGCGGTTCCAAATCTGGAATATTATAACTGGGCTAGACTGGATGACAGGGCAAAACCATTTTACACTACCACAGTTAGAGGAACAAATAGTCCGACCATGGTCACTTAAAGCAATACCACATATGACACCACAACAACGAAATAAAATACTTAACGATTACCCACTGATGCAACAACCACTACAAGCCTGGAGGAAAGAAACTGCACTTCAACCACCAGCTCACAAAATGTCATCCCTTGCAGGGGAACCCGACTTTCCGGCAGGTATTGATACAAAAGTTTTCCAAATATGGAAAGTAAAAGGATTAAACTCTATATCGCAAGTTATAGAGAGCTTAGAGAATAGAGTGAAAAAATTTGCTGACATACAATTACAGTTCCGACTCCCACACAACCACCATTTTGCCTACTTGCAGATGAAGCATTACGTGAATAGCCTAATACGGAACAGTGAACTCACAGAGTCAAACCTTAGCGTAAACAGACTACTAACCTTGACAGCTCAGGGCTCAACAACCATTTCACCAACATACAAAGCACTGATAGCTCATATTAACAACTACACACTAAAACACGTTAGTGAAGGCTGGACTGAAATATTGCGAGTGGAAATCTCAACAGAATTAATTCAACAGAGCATTCACAAGACCAGATCAGCTACACTCTCGGCTAACATAATAGAATCGCATACTAGGCTATTAGAAAGAGCATACACCACGCAAAAATTATACAAAAAGTGGGTTCCACGGGCGACAGGATGTTGCCCAAAATGATCAAAACAAGAAGCGGACCTGCCACACATGATCTGGAAATGTCCAAGACTATATAAAATCTGGGGCAAGGTAATTCATTGGTTAAACACCACACTACACTTGGAGATAGAATGCTCCCCCTCAGTAATGGTGTTTTTGACCCCTTCCAAGACACTACCAACACAGGTAAAATCATTAGTCCACAACACAATTTTACAAGCGAGAAAACTGATTTTCAGAAACTGGCTGAAAAAAGAGGTACAGACTCTAACACAATTGAAATTCAATATCCAAAAACAAATGATGCACGAACAAGCAGACACATTAAGGGACAAGCAAGGCAGAACCCCCCATTTCATGAAAAAATGGGGACCATATCTGCAACAGCTAAACGAAAATATACAAAAAACAGAATTTATGCTTACCTGATAAATTACTTTCTCCAACGGTGTGTCCGGTCCACGGCGTCATCCTTACTTGTGGGAATATCTCTCTTCCCCAACAGGAAATGGCAAAGAGTCCCAGCAAAAGCTGGCCATATAGTCCCTCCTAGGCTCCGCCCACCCCAGTCATTCGACCGACGGACAGGAGGAAAAAACAGGAGAAACTATAGGGTGCCGTGGTGACTGTAGTTAGAGAAAATAATTCATCAAACCTGATTAAAAAAACCAGGGCGGGCCGTGGACCGGACACACCGTTGGAGAAAGTAATTTATCAGGTAAGCATAAATTCTGTTTTCTCCAACATTGGTGTGTCCGGTCCACGGCGTCATCCTTACTTGTGGGAACCAATACCAAAGCTTTAGGACACGGATGAAGGGAGGGAGCAAATCAGGTTACCTAAACGGAAGGCACCACGGCTTGCAAAACCTTTCTCCCAAAAATAGCCTCCGAAGAAGCAAAAGTATAAAATTTGTAAAATTTGGCAAAAGTGTGCAGTGAAGACCAAGTCGCTGCCTTACATATCTGATCAACAGAAGCCTTGTTCTTGAAGGCCCATGTGGAAGCCACAGCCCTAGTAGAGTGAGCTGTGATTCTTTCAGGGGGCTGCCGTCCGGCAGTCTTGTAAGCCAATCGGATGATGCTTTTAAGCCAAAAGGAAAGAGAGGTAGAAGTCGCTTTTTGACCTCTCCTCTTACCAGAATAGACGACAAAAAGAGAAGATGTTTGTCTGAAATCCTTTGTAGCTTCTAAATAGAATTTTAGAGCACGGACTACGTCCAAATTGTGCAACAAACGTTCCTTCTTTGAAACTGGATTCGGACACAAAGAAGGTACAACTATCTCCTGGTTAATATTTTTGTTAGAAACAACCTTTGGAAGAAAACCAGGCTTAGTACGCAAAACCACCTTATCTGCATGGAACACCAGATAGGGTGGAGAACACTGCAAAGCAGATAACTCAGAAACTCTTCTAGCAGAAGAAATAGCAACCAAAAACAAAACTTTCCAAGATAACAGCTTAATATCTATGGAATGTAGAGGTTCAAACGGAACCCCTTGAAGAACTGAAAGAACTAGATTTAAACTCCAGGGAGGAGTCAAAGGTCTGTAAACAGGCTTGATCCTAACCAGAGCCTGAACAAATGCTTGAACATCTGGCACGTTTGTGTAATAAGACAGATAAAGCAGAAATCTGTCCCTTTAGAGAACTCGCTGATAATCCTTTATCCAAACCTTCTTGTAGAAAGGAAAGGATCTTAGGAATGTTGACCTTATTCCATAAGAATCCCTTGGATTCACACCAGCAGATATATCTTTTCCATATTTTATGGTAAATTTTTCTAGTTACCGGTTTTCTGGCTTGAACTAGAGTATCTATCACAGAATCTGAAAACCCACGCTTTGATAGAATCAAGCGTTCAATTTCCAAGCCGTCAGCTGGAGGGAGACCAGATTTGGATGTTCGAATGGACCCTGTACAAGAAGATCCTGTCTCAAAGGTAGCTTCCATGGTGGAACCGATGACATATTCGCCAGGTCTGCATACCAAGTCCTGCGTGGCCACGCAGGGGCTATCAAAATCACCGGAGCCCTCTCCTGCTTGATCCTGGCTACCAGCCTGGGAATGAGAGGAAACGGTGGAAACACATAGGCTAGGTTGAAGGTCCAAGGCGCTACTAATGCATCCACTAGAGTCGCCTTGGGATCCCTGGATCTGGACCCGTAGCAAGGAACCTTGAAGTTCTGACGAGACGCCATCAGATCCATGTCTGGAATGCCCCATAATTGAGTCAACTGGGCAAAGATCTCCGGGTGGAGTTCCCACTCCCCCGGATGGAAAGTCTGACGACTCAGGTAATCCGCTTCCCAGTTTTCCACACCTGGGATGTGGATCGCAGATTGGTGGCAGGAGTGATCCTCCGCCCATTGAATTATTTTGGTCACTTCTTTCATCGCCAGGGAACTCCTTGTTCCCCCCTGATGATTGATATAAGCAACAGTCGTCATGTTGTCTGATTGGAATCTTATGAATCTGGCCTTTGCTAGCTGAGGCCAAGCCCTGAGAGCATTGAATATCGCTCTCAGTTCCAGAATGTTTATCGGGAGAAGAGACTCTTCCCGAGACCATAGTCCCTGAGCTTTCATGGATTCCCAGACCGCGCCCCAGCCCACTAGACCGGCGTCGGTCGTGACGATGACCCACTCTGGTCTGCGGAAGCTCATTCCCTGGGATAGGTGATCCAGGGTTAGCCACCAACGGAGTGAATCTCTGGTCTTCTGATCTACTTGAATCACTGGAGACAAGTCTGTATAGTCCCCATTCCACTGTTTCAGCATGCACAGTTGTAATGGTCTTAGATGAATTCGCGCAAAAGGAATTATGTCCATTGCTGCAACCATCAACCCTACTACTTCCATGCACTGAGCTACGGAAGGACGAGGAATAGAATGAAGAACTTGACAAGTGTTTAGAAGTTTTGACTTTCTGACTTCTGTCAGGAAAATCCTCATTTCTAAAGAATCTATTATTGTTCCCAAGATAAGAACTCTTGTCGACGGAGACAGGGAACTTTTTTCTATGTTCACCTTCCATCCGTGAGATCTGAGAAAGGCCAGAACGATGTCTGTATGAGCCTTTGCCTTTGAAAGAGACGACGCTTGTATTAGAATGTCGTCCAAGTATGGTACTACTGCAATGCCCCTCGGACTTAGAACCGCTAGAAGGGACCCGAGTACCTTTGTGAAAATCCTTGGAGCAGTGGCTAACCCGAATGGGAGGGCCACAAACTGGTAATGTTTGTCCAGAAAGGCGAACCTTAGGAACTGATGATGTTCTTTGTGGATAGGGATATGTAGATACGCATCCTTAAGATCCACGGTAGTCATAAATTGACCTTCCTGGATTGTAGGTAGAATCGTTCGAATGATTTCCATTTTGAACGATGGTACTCTGAGAAATTTGTTTAGGATTTTTAAATCCAGAATTGGTCTGAAGGTTCCCTCTTTTTTGGGAACTATGAACAGATTTGAGTAAAATCCCATTCCTTGTTCCGCCATTGGAACTGGGAGTATCACTCCCATTTTTAACAGGTCTTCTACACAATGTAAGAATGCCTGTCTCTTTATTTGGTTTGAGGATAAGTGAGATATGTGGAACCTTCCCCTTGGGGGTAGTTCCTTGAATTCCAGGAGATAACCCTGAGAAACTATTTCTAGCGCCCAGGGATCCTGAACATCTCTTGCCCAAGCCTGAGCAAAGAGAGAGAGTCTGCCCCCTACTAGATCCGGTCCCGGATCGGGGGCTACTCCTTCATGCTGTTTTGTTAGCAGCAGCAGGCTTCTTGGCCTGCTTACCCTTGTTCCAGCCTTGCATCGGTTTCCAGGCTGGTTTGGTTTGTGAAGCGTTACTCTCTTGTTTAGAGGATGCAGAGTTAGAGGTCGGTCCGTTCCTGAAATTGCGAAAGGAACGAAAATTAGACATTCTTGGCTTTGAAAGGTCTATCTTGTGGAAGGGCGTGGCCCTTTCCTCCAGTGATGTCAGAAATAATCTCTTTCAATTCTGGCCCAAAGAGAGTTTTACCCTTGAAGGGGATATTAAGTAATTTTGTCTTGGAAGATACATCCGCTGACCAAGACTTTAGCCAAAGCGCTCTGCGCGCCACAATTGCAAACCCTGAATTTTTCGCCGCTAATCTAGCTAATGCAAAGCGGCATCTAAAATAAAATAATTAGCCAACTTGAGTGCGTGAACTCTGTCCATAACCTCCTCATACAGAGTCTCTCTATTGAGCGACTTTTCTAGTTCCTCGAACCAGAACCACGCTGCTGTAGTGACAGGAACAATGCACGAGATGGGTTGCAGGAGGTAACCTTGCTGTACAAAAATCTTTTTAAGCAAACCCTCCAATTTTTTATCCATAGGATCTTTGAAAGCACAATTATCCTCGATAGGGATAGTAGTGCGTTTGTTTAGAGTAGAAACTGCCCCCTCGACCTTAGGGACTGTCTGCCATAAGTCCTTTTTGGGGTCGACCATAGGAAATAATTTTTTAAATATAGGAGGGGGGACAAAAGGTATGCCGGGCCTCTCCCACTCCTTATTCACTATGTCCTATACTTGGGTATAGGAAAAGCGTCGGGGTGCACCAGAACCTCTAGGAACTTGTCCATCTTGCATAATTTTTCTGGAATGACCAAGTTGTCACAATCATCCAGAGTAGATAACACCTCCTTAAGCAGTGCGCGGAGATGCTCTAATTTAAATTTAAATGTCACAACATCAGGTTCAGCCTGTTGAGAAATTCTACCTGAATCTGAAATTTCCCCATCTGACAAAACCTCCCTCATGGCCCCTTCAGATTGATGTGAGGGTATGACAGAACAATTATCATCAGCGCCCTCCTGCTCTTCAGTGTTTAAAACAGAGCAATCGCGCTTTCTCTGATATGCAGGCATTTTGGATAAAATAATTGCTATGGAGTTATCCATTACAGCCGTCAATTGTTGCATGGTAATAAGCATTGGCGCGCTAGAAGTACTAGGGGCCTCCTGCGTGGGCAAAACTGGTGTAGACACAGAAGGAGATGATGTAGAACCATGTCTACTCCCTTCATCTGAGGAATCATCTTGGGCAATTTCATTATCTGTGGCAGTACTGTCCTTACTTTGTTTGGACGCTATGGCACAATTATCACACAATTTTGAAGGGGGAGACACATTGGCTTTCATACATATAGAACATAGCTTATCTGAAGGTGCAGACATGTTAAACAGGCTTAAACTTGTCAATAAAGTACAAAAAAAACGTTTTAAACAAAACGTTACTGTCACTTTAAATTTTAAACAGTGGACACTTTATTATTGAATATGTGAAAAAGTATGAAGGAATTGTTAAAAAATTACCAAATTTTCACCACAGTGTCTTAAAGCATTCAAGGTATTGCACACCAATTTTCAAAGCTTTAACCCTTAAATTAAAGAAACCGGAGCCGGTTACAGTTTTAACCCCTCTACAGTCCCAGCTACAGCCTTTGCTACGACTTTACCAAACCCAGAGGGGAATACGATACCAAATGAAGCCTTCTAGGAAGTTTTCCAACTACTTTGGGATCCTCACACATGCATCTGCATGTCTGCTCTCAAAAGTAACTGCGCAGTAATGGCGCGAAAATGAGGCTCAGCCTACAACTGGGAAGGCCCTTCCTGACTGGAAAGGTGTCTAACACAGTGCCTGACGTTAAAAAATGTTCCCCAAGCTTATAAGTGTGAATTACAAGCATAAACATGTATAAAATGCCCAAATAAAGCAATCGATTTTGCCCATAAAAGTGTCTACCAGTTTTATAGCCCATATTAAGCCCTTTATTCTGTTTGAGACTAAGAAAATGGCTTACCGGTCCCCATGAGGGGAAATGACAGCCTTCCAGCATTACACAGTCTTGTTAGAAATATGGCTAGTCATACCTTAAGCAGAAAAAGTCTGCTAACTGTTTCCCCCAACTGAAGTTACTTCATCTCAACAGTCCTATGTGGAAACAGCACCCGATTTTAGTTACTATCTGCTAAAATCATCTTCCTCTCACAAACAGATTCTTCATCTTTTTCTGTTTCAGAGTAAATAGTACATACCAGCACTATTTAAAAATAACAAACTCTTGATAGTAGAATAAAAAACTACAACTAAAACACCACATACTCTTAACCATCTCCGTGGAGATGTTGCCTGTGCAACGGCAAAGAGAATGACTGGGGTGGGAGGAGCCTAGGAGGGACTATATGGCCAGCTTTTGCTGGGACTCTTTGCCATTTCCTGTTGGGGAAGAGATATATTCCCACAAGTAAGGATGACGCCGTGGACCGGACACACCAATGTTGGAGAAACAGGTTATTTATCCACTTAGGAACACAGTCTATCTACTGGAAGCACAGATAAGAGGGGAATGGCAACTCGAGTTGTCCGACAGATGAGATAGGATATACAGTCAGAGCTACAGGAACAGTATACTTGGAGGGGAGGGATGGAGATCAAAGGTGGGGAAGATGGCACCCCGGAAGGTCAGAGGTCCTGGTGATATTCAGAAGATGGTGAGAATAATAGTGTTCATTACCATTGTTCATTACAAACAGATACCATGTTAAAAAGCAACTACTTTTGTGTGTAAGGTAGTATATCCGAGGCTCTCGGAATATGCGATTTGGTAAAAGGGGGGAGGGAGTGAGGGAATGGATTAAAGAAAAATGAGGAGGCGATATGAAAATCTGAGATAAAAGGACTACCTAAGCATAAACATATTTTGAATAACTGATATATGGACTCAACAGACACATGTAAAGAGCTATATCAAGATTTATTAGATATTCTTCACAGTTGAACAGTGAAACTGTTGTGTGTGTTTGTAACATATGTTATCTCAATATAAATAAAGAATAAAAAAAGAAGAAGAATGGGAATCTGAATATTTATCACAATATGATGTTCTTATGGGAACAATATAAACACTCAAAATCAGTCTAGTATGGAGGGGTTTGTCCTCTAGTTTCCCATTTTCATTTGTGTATGTAAAATGTGTCCTATGATGTTTCTATTGTCTTTTCCTTGAGTGATTGTCAAATTAGACCTAGAAACATTAAACAAAATAGACTGATAATAAGTGATATCCTGACCCTTAGGCCAAATGTTTAGGTTTCAGATATTTATCTCTTTCCAGTTACCCCTTTTCCCCTTACCTTCCCTACTCTGTTCTCTCTGTATCCTTTGTTTTACAGTATAACTAGGTAGAATAAGGAGCTGCTGATTGAGGCTGCACATATATGCCTTATGGTACTGGCTCACTCAATGTGTTCAGTTAGTTCCCAGTGCTGCTTTGGTGCTTCTTCAACAAAGCATAACAAGATAATGAAATATATTAGATCTTAGAAGTACATTGAAAAGTTACTTAAAATTGTATTCTCTGCCTGAATCATTAAAAAAACCATAATAAAATATTAAAAGGACCACTAAATAC
Organism: Bombina bombina; assembly: GCF_027579735.1. Classification (NCBI taxonomy): domain Eukaryota; kingdom Metazoa; phylum Chordata; class Amphibia; order Anura; family Bombinatoridae; genus Bombina; species Bombina bombina. The sequence continues at coordinate 425,676,964 of NC_069500.1, read as the reverse complement.
AGTAGAATTGCATAATTAACAAGTGTCTAATGAAAAGACAATACAATAACACTTACTCTGAATATCAAATAAGCAGTAGATTTTTTCCAAACAAATCTTTTAACCCATTTGCAAGCCCCTTGAATCATGTGACAGCCATCAGCCAATCACAGACTAGTATACGTATACCCTTTGAACTTGTGCACATGCTCAGTAAGAGCTGGTGCCTCAGAAAGTGTGAAAAATTTGATAACAGAAGTAAATTGGAATGTCTCTTATGTATGTATGTATTGGGTACTTGTAAAGTGCGGCTAATCACCCGTAAAGGTCTTAAGGCGCTGCTCATTTTATCGACCTCAGAAGGATGAAAGGCTGAGTGGTCCTCGCCGGGGATTGAACCTGCAACCCTTGGGTTGCTACAGAGCTCAGTCACAGTGCCTTAGAATGCTGAGTCATTTTGACTTTAGTGTTTCTTTAATTCAGTTTTAAAGGGATAGTCTACACTGAAATTGTTACTGTTTAAAAAGATAGATAATGCCTTTACTACCTATTCCCCAGTTTTGCACAACCCACATTGTTATATTAATTTACTATATAACATTTAAACCTCTAAATTTCTATTTTCAAGCCACTAAAGACAGCCTAAACATGCCTTTTTATTACTTATTCAGTTCAGGAGACTGCTAGTTCATGTGGGCCAAAAAGATAATATTGTGTTCACACCCGTGGAGTTATTTAAGAGTCAGCAGAACACAGCACTAATTGGCTAAAATGCAAGTCAGAAGATTATAAATAAAAAGTCATGTGACAAAATGCTTAGATACAAGATAATCAAAGATGTAAAAAAATAATTTATGCTTACCAGATAAATTCCTTTCCTTCCGAATAGGGAGAGTCCACGGCTTCATTCCTTACTGCTGGGAAATACAAAACCTGGCCACCAGGAGTAGGCAAAGACACCCCAGCCAAAGGCATAAATATCCCTCCCACTTCCTCATTACCCCAGTCATTCTGCCGAGGGAACAAGGAAAAGTAGAAGAAATATCAGGGTATAAATGGTGCCAGAAGAATAAGATAAATAATAGGGGGCCGCCCCTTAGACAAAAAAAAGAAAAAATGTGCAGGGGCTGTGGACTATTCCTATCCGTAAGGTTTTCTTTCCTAAGATAGGGAGAGTCCACGGCTTCATTTATTACTGTGGGGAAAACTATAACCAAGCTCCAGAGGACACTGAATGAATAACGGGAGGGAACAAAAAGAAAAAGACGGACCCAATTTTGAGGGCACCACAGCCTGGAAAACGTTTCTCCTGAAAGCTGCTTCAGCCAAAGCAAAAACCTCAAACTTGTAAAAATTTGAAAAAAAGAATGTAAGGACCAGGTAGCCGCCTTACAAATCTGATCTATAGAGGCCTTGTTCTTATGTCTGGAATATCCTCGAGGGGAGACTCCACCTCAATGAGTTCAGACAAAGAGGCGCACCAGTAGGTAGCTGCTCCGAAAACCACAGCAACTGCAGCCTCCGGTTGAAACAAAAATCCTGTATGTTGAAACATCTTTCTCAGAAAGGTTTCCATTTTCTTATCCATCAGCTCTCTGAACGAAGAACTATCCTCAAGAGGTATAGTAGTACGTTTAGCAAGCATATAGATAGCACCATCCACCTTAGGAATGGAGCACCACAAATCTAGTTAAGAGTATGGGACCGGTAACAACTTTTTAAAAGTAGACGAGGGAGAAAACAGAATTTATGCTTACCTGATAAATTTCTTTCTTTTGCGATGTACAGAGTCCACGGATTCATCCTAACTTGTGGGATATTGTCCTTCCTGACAGGAAGTAGCAAAGAGAGCACCACAGAAGAGCTGTCTATATAGCTCCCCCCTTAACTCCACCCCCCAGTCATTCGACCGAAGGCCAAGGAAGAAAAGGAGAAACTATAAGGTGCAGAGGTGACTGAAGTTTACATAAAAAATACTATCTGTCTTGAATATCCTAACTTGTGGGATATTGTCCTTCCTGACAGGAAGTAGCAAAGAGAGCACCACAGAAGAGCTGTCTATATAGCTCCCCCCTTAACTCCACCCCCCAGTCATTCGACCGAAGGCCAAGGAAGAAAAGGAGAAACTATAAGGTGCAGAGGTGACTGAAGTTTACATAAAAAATACTATCTGTCTTGAATAGACAGGGCGGGCCGTGGACATCGCAAAAGAAAGAAATTTATCAGGTAAGCATAAATTCTGTTTTATTTTGCAAGATGTACCTAGTCCATGGATTCATCCTAACTTGTGGGATACCAATACCAAAGCTTTAGGACACGGATGAAGGGAGGGACAAGACAGGAACCTAAGCGGAAGGCACCACTGCTTGCAAAACCTTTCTCCCAAAAATAGCCTCCGAAGAAGCAAAAGTATCAAATTTGTAAAATTTGGAAAAGGTATGAAGCGAAGACCAAGTCGCAGCCTTACAAATCTGTTCAACAGAAGCATCATTTTTAAAAGCCCATGTGGAAGCCACCGCTCTAGTGGAGTGAGCTGTAATTCTTTCAGGAGTCTGCTGTCCAAGAGTCTCATAAGCCAAACGGATGAAGCTTTTCAGCCAAAAGGAAAGAGAGGTAGCCATAGCCTTTTGACCTCTATGCTTTCCAGCATAGACAACAAACAAAGAAGATGATTGGCGAAAATCTTTGGTTGCCTGCAAATAAAACTTCAAGACACGAACCACGTCCAAGTTGTGCAACAGACGGTCCTTCTTAGAAGAAGGATTAGGACACAGAGAAGGAACAACAATTTCCTGATTGATATTCCTGTTAGAAACAACCTTAGGGAGGAACCCAGGTTTGGTAAGCAAAACCACCTTATCAGCATGGAAAACAAGATTAGGCGAGTCACATTGTAATGCAGATAATTCAGAAACTCTTCGAGCTGAAGAGATAGCAACTAGAAATAGAACTTTCCAAGATAGAAGCTTAATATCTATGGAATGCATGGGTTCAAACGGAACCCCCTGAAGAACTTTAAGAACTAAATTTAGACTTCATGGGGGAGCAACAGGTTTAAACACAGCTTAATTCTAACTAAAGCCTGACAAAAATCCCGAACGTCTGGGACATCTGCTTGTGCAACAGAATAGACAAAGCAGATTCACACCAAAAAAGATATTTATGCCATATCTTATGATAGATCGTCCTGGTGACAGGCTTTCGAGCCTGAATCAAGGTATCTATGACCGACTCAGAGAAACCCCGCTTTGATAAAATCAAGCGTTCAATCTCCAAGCAGTCAGTTGCAGAGAAATTAGATTTGGATGCTTGAATGGACCTTGAAACAAAAGGTCCCGTCTCAGTGGCAGAGTCCATGGTGGCAGAGATGACAAGTCCACCAGGTCTGCATACCAAGTCCTGCGTGGCCACGCAGGCGCTACCAAAATCACTGAAGCTCTCTCCTGTTTGATTCTGGCAATCAGACGCGGAAGGAGAGGGAATGGTGGAAACACATAAGCCAGGTTGAACGATTAGGGTACTGCTAGAGCATCTATCAGTACTGCCTGAGGATCCCTTGACCTGGATCCGTAACAAGGAAGTTTAGCGTTCTGAAGAGACGCCATCAGATCCAATTCTGGTGTGCCCCATAGCTGAACCAGTTGAGCAAACACCTTCGGATGGAGCTCCCACTCCCCCGGATGAAAAGTCTGACGACTTAGAAAATCTGCCTCCCAGTTCTCCACCCCTGGGATATAGATCGCTGATAGATGGCAAGAGTGAGTCTCTGCCCATCGGATTATCCTGGAAACTTCTATCATTGCCAAGGAACTCCTTGTTCCCCCCTGATGATTGATATAAGCTACAGTCGTGATGTTGTCCGACTGAAACCTGATGAATCTGGCCGAAGCCAGCTGAGGCCACGCCTGAAGAGCATTGAATATCGCTCCTAATTCCAGAATATTTATCGGTAGGAAGGCCTCCTCCTGAGTACACAAACCCTGTGCTTTCAGGGAATTCCAGACCGCACCCCAGCCCAGTAGGCTGGCGTCCATTGTCACAATAACCCACGCTGGCCTGCGGAAACACATTCCCCTGGACAGGTGATCCTGTGACAACCACCAAGTAAGAGAGTCTCTGGTCTCTTGATCCAGATTTATCTGAGGAGATAAATCTGCATAATCCCCATTCCACTGTTTGAGCATGCATAGTTGCAGTGGTCTGAGATGCAAGCGAGCAAACGGAACTATGTCCATTGCCGCTACCATAAGTCTGATTACCTCCATACACTGAGCCACTGACGGCCGAGGAATGGAATGAAGAGCTCGGCAGGTGGTTAAAATCTTTGATTTCCTGACCTTCGTCAGAAATATTTTCATGTCCACCGAATCTATCAGAGTTCCCAGGAATGGAACTCTTGTGAGAGGAATAAGAGAACTCTTTTTCACGTTCACCTTCCACCCATGAGATCTTAGAAAGGCCAACACTAAGTCTGTGTGAGACTTGGCAAGTTGGAAAGTCGATGCTTGAATTAAGATGTCGTCTAGATAAGGCGCCACTGCTATGCCCCTTGGACCGCCAGAAGGGACCCTAGCACCTTTGTGAAGATTCTCGGCGCCGTGGCCAACCCGAAGGGAAGAACCACAAACTGGTAATGCCTGTCCAGAAAGGCAAACCTGAGGAACTGGTGATGATCTTTGTGGATAGGAATGTGTAGATACGAATCCTTTAGATCCACGGTAGTCATATATTGACCCTCGTGGATCATTGGTAAAATAGTCCAAATGGTCTCCATCTTGAAGGATGGAACTCTTAGGAATTGGTTTAGGATCTTGAGATCTAGAATTGGTCTGAAGATTCCCTCTTTTTTGGGAACCACAAACAGATTGGAGTAGAAACCTTGCCCTTGTTCTGTTTACGGAACTGGGCACATCACTCCCATGGTAAAAAGGTCTTCTACACAGCGTAAGAACGCCTCTCTTTTTGTCTGGTTTACAGACAATTGAGAAAGATGGAACCTCCCCCTTGGAGGAGAATCTTTGAAATCTAGGAGATACCCCTGGGTTACAATTTCTACGGCCCAGGAGTCCTGAACGTCTCTTGCCCAGGCCTGAGCAAAGAGAGAAAGTCTGCCCCCTACTTGATCCGGTCCGGGATCGGGTGCTACCCCTTCATGCTGTCTTAGTGTCAGCAGCAGGCTTTTTGGCCTGTTTACCCTTGTTCCAAGCCTGGTTAGGTGTCCAGGTTGGCTTGGATTGAGCAAAGTTCCCCTCTTGCTTTGCAGCAGGGGAAGAGGAAGCGGGACCACCCTTGAAGTTTCGAAAGGAACGAAAATTATTTTGTTTGGTCCTTGTCTTATTTGACTTATCTTGAGTGAGGGCATGACCCTTCCCTCCAGTAATGTCTGAAATGATCTCTTTCAGTGCAGGCCCGAATAGGGTCTTACCTTTGAAAGGGATGGTCAAAAGCTTAGGTTTAGATGACACATCAGTTGACCAGGACTTAAGCCATAACGCTCTTCGCGCTAAAATGGCAAAAACCTGAATTCTTTGCCGCTAAAGCAGCGTCTGTAATAAAAGAATTAGCCAACTTAAGGGCCATAATTCTGTCCAAAATATCATCTAGTGGGGTCTCCATCTGAAGAGCCTCTTCTAGAGCCTCAAACCAAAAAGCAGCTGCAGTGGTTACCGGAACAATGCACGCTATAGGTTGAAGAAGAAAACCCTGATGAACAAAAATTTTCTTTAGGAGACCCTCTAACTTTTTATCCATAGGGTCAATGAAAGCACAACTGTCTTCAATAGGTATAGTTGTATGCTTAGCCAGAGTAGAAATAGCTCCCTCCACCTTAGGGACCGTCTGCCATGAGTCCTTTATGGTGTCAGAAATGGGGAACATTTTCTTAAAAACAGGAGGGGGAGAAAACGGAATACCTGGTCTATCCCACTCCTTAGTAACAATGTCCGAAATCCTCTTAGGGACCGGAAAAACATAATTGTAAACAGGAACCTCTAAGTATTTGTCCATTTTACACAATTTCTCTGGAACGACAATAAAGTCACAATCATCCAGAGTAGCTAAAACCTGCCTGAGCAATAAACGGAGGTGCTCTAGCTTAAATTTAAATGCCGTCATATCTGAATCTGTCTGAGGGAACATCTTTCCTGAATCAGAAATCTCTCCCTCAGACAGCAAATCCCTCATCCCTACCTCAGAACATTGTGAGGGAATATCGGATACAGCTACTAAAGCGTCAGAAGGCTCAGCATTTGTTCTTAACCAAGAGCTACTGCGCTTCCCTTGCAACCCTGGCAGTTTAGATAAAACCTCTGTGAGGGTAGTATTCATAACTGAAGCCATATCTTGCAAGGTGAAAGAATTAGACGCACTAGAAGTACTTGGCGTCGCTTGTGCGGGCGTAACTGGTTGTGACACTTGGGGAGAACTAGATGGCGAAACCTGATTTACTTCTGTCTAAGAATCATTTAATGCCAAATACTTATATGTCAAAATATGCTGTTTGCAATTTATAGACATATCAGTACAATTGGGACACAGTCTTAGAGGGGGTTCCACAATGGCTTCTAAACAAATTGAACAATGAGTTTCCTCAGTGTCAGACATGTTTAACAGGCTAGTAATGAAGCAAGCAAGCTTGGAAAACACTTTATTTAATGAAAAAAACACAATTTGCAAAAACGGTACTGTACCTTTAAGAGAAAAAAAGGCATACACAAACTGCAAAACAGGTTAAAATTGCTTCAAAAATTCCGAAATTTTAACAGTACACCCACTAAGCTTTAGAAGTTTTGCACCACAAGTAACAAAGCAATAGACCCCCAAATGAAAAAACCGGATTGATAAGTGTCTAAAACCGGTTAAAACCCCCTAAAGCACCTTGCCACAGCTCTGCTGTGGGCCCTACCTGCCCTTAGGAAGCGATAATTTGGGGTTTAAAGCTTCAATAAGTCCCTCAGAAGACTCTCAGGACCTCAGGAGAAGTTGCTTGCTGCTTGTAAATGTAGGCCCCGCCCACCTCACTCGATGTTGCTGGGGCCTACACAAAACTAACAAACCCTGCCTGAAAGCCATGTGGGTTATAAACAATCCCAAAGAACCCTCAAGCAAATGTCCCATAAAACAGAAAACGTTACTCCCAGACACAAAAATGTTTGTCCCAAATTTACATAACAAACTGAGAGCCTACAAAAAAATTAAACCTTTATGCAAGCTAGTAAAAACCTCTGATAACACTAGGATTACTGCTTACCCTTCCCCTAATGGGGACACTGTCAGCCTTTCTGAGTTAACACAGTCTCTGCAGAAAATATGACTGAACATACCTCATTGCTGTATAGCAAGAAACCGTTCCTCACACTGAAGTTTTCCTGTACTCCTCAGCTTCTGTGGGAACAGCAGTGGACCTTAGTTACAAATGCTAAGATCATCATCCTCCAGGCAGAAATCTTCATCTATGTCCTGCCTGAGAGTAAATAGTACAACACTGGTACCATTTAAAAATAACAAACACTTGATTGAAGATAAAATAAAACTAACAGTTTAATACCTCTTCTCTTTACCCTTCCTGCTTAGAGCCAGCAAAGAGAATGACTGGGGGGTGGAGTTAAGGGGGAGAGCTATATAGACAGCTCTGCTGTGGTGCTCTCTTTGCTACTTCCTGTTAGGAAGGACAATATCCCACAAGTTAGGATGAATCCGTGAACTCGGTACATCTTGCAAAAGAAAAGGAAGATCCAAATCTTTCACATTCGTTGTTAATAATGTTAGCCATATTAACCGGCACCGGAAAAGTCAAAGGAACTTTCCTATCTTTGTAAACTCTGTCTAATTTAGGTATCATAGGTTCTTCAGGCAGCGCGGCCTCTGGAACCTCTAAAGTAGACAGAACCTCCTTTAATAAAAAATGCAAGTGTTCAATTTGAATCTAAAGGGCGGTTCCTCCGCAGCAGGAGGCTTAGACGCTAAGGACTCGAACCAAAAAGTTCACCCTCTAAAGCTACAGAGGTTAAGTTATCATCGGATAACTGGGACATAATAGCTAAATCCGATAAATATTTAGATGACTCCGGGTCAGGAGAGCTATGTTTAACCTTTCTCTTGCGTTTGTTAGAGCAAGGTAATGCACTGAGGGCCGCAGACACCACCATTTATAACTGCGCCGCAAAGTCTGCAGGAAGAAGGCCCCCTCCGGATGGAGGATTATATGTACTACAGGGAACTGCATGTGGAGTGGATAATGTAGCAAGGGTAGTAATCTAACGGGACACCGAGTCCTGAGAGGTAGACGGCTCAGAGAGACTAATAGCCTTAGCAGGCTTGTCTCCCTTCTTGGACTTTATAAAGGTGTTAAGGCATGTGAAACATAATTGAGTGGGCGGGAAAATCACAACCTCCTCACAATATAAACAGGTATGATTTAGTACAGAAGAAGTACCTTCTAACATGTCAGAGTCCTCCATAGCTCAGGTTATACCCACAGAAGGACACAAATAAAAATGTATATATATATATATATATATATATATATATATATTCCCAATGGCTGGGGCACTCACCACCTCCTAGACCCAGACAGTTAACAAAGGAAACGCTCTCCTCAGGTTGAAGTCTCAGTCAGACTGGAGGAAATGAACATAGACCACATGCTATGAAAAGTACAGCAAGTTAATAGGAACTGCATAACACTTTCAAAAACGAAAGTGAAACCTGTTTCTTCCAGCCAAAAACACACAGTCTATAAGCCCAGAAAATAAAATCACACAAAGCAGCATGTAAATAATTAATACACTGATTAATTAACCCCAACTGTTCAATAAACCCCCCTCAGAGGATATTAACCCTGGATCCTATCAAGGTATAAAGGAGCCACACTGTGACCCTGTTATAGCATTTTATGTTTAAAAAATGTAAACAATCTTACCTCCAGGATCCATGCTGTGGAACAGAACACAGCCTCTCAAGTGTGAAAGTCTTATAGCAGCACTCCTGACATGGACCTGAGTGAGAGAAAGCAGGCGGTGAAACTTGTCAACACTGATTGCTTAGGAGCTGTTAGCAGTAGTCTGGATGTTTTCGCAGAAAAACTTTCCCTCCATCTCCAGACTCTAACTTTCATTAATATTCTCACTGAGAGGTTGACATGACAACTTAAAACTCCAGTCCTATCTCGAAAGGCAGATACCCTTTTTCAGGACTCTCAGAATCTTCTGACACTTCTCTGCCACCTCCTATGACAAAAGGCAGAGAATGACTGGGGTAATGAGGTGAGAAGTGGGAGGGATATTTAAGCCTTTGGCGCTGGTGTCTTTGCCTCCTCCTGGTGGCCAGGTGTTGTATTTCCCAACAGTAAGGAATGAAGCTGTGGACTCTCCATATCTTAGGAAGGAAAGTATATATTTATATAACTGTGTTGGTTATGCAAAACTGGGGAATGGGTAATAACAAAATGTATGCTTACCTGATAAATGTCTTTCTTTCTGGATATGAAGAGTCCACAACGTCATCAATTACTAGTGGGAATATCACTCCTGACCAGCAGAAGGAGGCAAAGAGCACCACAGCAAAGCTGTTAAATGTCACTCCCCTACCCATAATTCCAAGTCATTCAACCAAAGGGAAATGGAAAAAGGAATAACACAAAGGTGTAGAGGTGCCTGAGGGTTAGACAAAAAACAACGGTCTTAAACTAAAGGGTGGGGTCGTGGACTCTCCATATCCGGAAAGAAAGAAATTTATCGGGTAAACATAAATTTTGTTTTCTTTCCTAAGATATGGAGAGTCCATGACGTCATCAATTACTAGTGGGAACCAATACCCAAGCTAGAGGACATAGATGACTAGGGAAGGAGAACAAGACAGGCAGAGCTAAACAGAAGGCAACACCGCTTTCTCCCAAAAGAAACCTCAGCCGAGGCAAAAAAAAGTATGCAAAGAGGATCAAGTTGCAGCCTTGCCAATCTGTTCCACAGATGCTTCATTTTTGAAAGAAGAGGAGACGGCCCTTGTGGAATTAGACGTAATTCTTTAAGGAGGCTGCTGACCAGCAGTCTTAAAAGCAAAACAAATTATACTTCTCAACCAGAGGGAAAGAGAAGTAGCAGTAGCCTTCTGACCTCTACGCATTCCCGAGAAACAGACAAACAGGGCAGAGGAGTGGCGACAATCCTTAGTCGCCTGTAGGTAGAAGTTTAAAGCACGCACAATGTCCAAGTTGTGCAACAGACATTCCTTATGAGAAGAAGAATTCGGACATAGAGAAGGAACAATTTGCTGATTAATATTTCTATCCGAAACCACTTTAGGAAGAAAACCCAAATTAGTACGAAGAACGGCCTTATTGGCATGAAAGATAAGATAAGGTGAATCACACTGCAAAGCTAAGAGTTCAGAGACTCACAGAGCAGAAGAGATAGCAATAAGAAACAAAACCTTCCAAGATAACAACCTAATATCTGTGGAATGCAATGGCTCAAACGGAGCCTGCTGCAAAACTTTAAGAACAAGGTTAAGGCTCCAAGGAGGAGCAACAGACTTAAACACAGGCCTGATTCTGACCAAGGACTGACAAAAAGATTGCACATCTGGCACAGCCGCCAGATTCTTATGTAGCAAAATAGATAATGCAGAAATCTGACCCTTTAGGGTACTGACTGACAACCCCTTATCCAGACCGTCCTCGAGAAAGGACAAAATCCTAGGAATCCTGAACCTACTACAAGAGTAACTCTTGGATTCCCAACAGTAAAGATATTAACGCCATATCTAATGGTAAATCTTTCAAGTAACTGGCATGCAAGCCGGAATCATGGTCTCAATGACGACTCAAAAAAACAGAATTTATGCTTACCTGATAAATTACTTTCTCCAACGGTGTGTCCGGTCCACGGCGTCATCCTTACTTGTGGGATATTCTCTTCCCCAACAGGAAATGGCAAAGAGCCCAGCAAAGCTGGTCACATGATCCCTCCTAGGCTCCGCCTACCCCAGTCATTCGACCGACGTACAGGAGGAAATATGCATAGGAGAAACCATATGATACCGTGGTGACTGTAGTTAGAGAAAATAATTCATCAGACCTGATTAAAAAAACCAGAGCGGGCCGTGGACCGGACACACCGTTGGAGAAAGTAATTTATCAGGTAAGCATAAATTCTGTTTTCTCCAACATAGGTGTGTCCGGTCCACGGCGTCATCCTTACTTGTGGGAACCAATACCAAAGCTTTAGGACACGGATGAAGGGAGGGAGCAAATCAGGTCACCTAAATGGAAGGCACCACGGCTTGCAAAACCTTTCTCCCAAAAATAGCCTCTGAAGAAGCAAAAGTATCAAATTTGTAAAATTTGGCAAAAGTGTGCAGTGAAGACCAAGTCGCTGCCTTACATATCTGGTCAACAGAAGCCTCGTTCTTGAAGGCCCATGTGGAAGCCACAGCCCTAGTGGAATGAGCTGTGATTCTTTCAGGAGGCTGCCGTCCGGCAGTCTCATAAGCCAATCGGATAATGCTTTTAAGCCAAAAAGAAAGAGAGGTAGAAGTTGCTTTTTGACCTCTCCTTTTACCAGAATAAACAACAAACAAAGAAGATGTCTGTCTGAAATCTTTAGTAGCCTCTAAATAGAATTTTAGAGCACGGACTACGTCCAAATTGTGTAACAAACGTTCCTTCTTTGAAACTGGATTCGGACACAAAGAAGGTACAACAATCTCCAAGTTAATATTTTTGTTGGAAACAACTTTCGGAAGAAAACCAGGCTTAGTACGCAAAACCACCTTATCTGCATGGAACACCAGATAGGGCGGAGAACACTGCAGAGCAGATAACTCAGAAACTCTTCTAGCAGAAGAAATTGCAACCAAAAACAAAACTTTCCAAGATAATAACTTAATATCTACGGAATGTAAGGGTTCAAACGGAACCCCTTGAAGAACTGAAAGAACTAGATTAAGACTCCAGGGAGAAGTCAAAGGTCTGTAAACAGGCTTGATTCTAACCAGAGCCTGAACAAACGCTTGAACGTCTGGCACAGCTGCCAGCCTTTTGTGAAGTAAAACAGATAAAGCAGAAATCTGTCCCTTCAGAGAACTTGCAGATAATCCTTTCTCCAAACCTTCTTGTAGAAAGGATAGAATCTTAGGAATTTTTATCTTGTTCCATGGGAATCCTTTAGATTCACACCAACAGATATATTTTTTCCATATTTTATGGTAAATCTTTCTAGTTACAGGCTTTCTAGCCTGAATAAGAGTATCTATTACGGAATCTGAAAACCCACGCTTTGATAAAATCAAGCGTTAAATCTCCAAGCAGTCAGTTGGAGGGAAACCAGATTCGGATGTTCGAATGGACCTTGAACAAGAAGCTCCTGTCTCAAAGGTAGTTTCCATGGTGGAGCCGATGACATATTCACCAGGTCTGCATACCAAGTCCTGCGTGGCCACGCAGGAGCTATCAAGATCACCGAAGCCCTCTCCTGATTGATCCTGGCTACCAGCCTGGGAATGAGAGGAAACGGTGGGAATACATAAGCTAGGTTGAAGGTCCAAGGTGCTACTAGTGCATCCACTAGAGTCGCCTTGGGATCCCTGGATCTGGACCCGTAACAAGGAACCTTGAAGTTCTGACGAGAGGCCATCAGATCCATGTCTGGAATGCCCCATAATTGAGTTATTTGGGCAAAGATTTCCGGATGGAGTTCCCACTCCCCCGGATGGAAGGTCTGACGACTCAGAAAATCCGCTTCCCAATTTTCCACTCCTGGGATGTGGATTGCAGACAAGTGGCAGGAGTGATCCTCCGCCCATTGAATTATCTTGGTCACTTCCTCCATCGCCAGGGAACTCCTTGTTCCTCCCTGATGGTTGATATATGCAACAGTCGTCATGTTGTCTGATTGAAACCTTATGAATTTGGCCTTTGCTAGATGAGGCCAAGCTTTGAGAGCATTGAATATCGCTCTCAGTTCCAGAATGTTTATCGGGAGAAGAGATTCTTCCCGAGACCATAGACCCTGAGCTTTCAGGGGTTCCCAGACCGCGCCCCAGCCCACCAGACTGGCGTCGGTCGTGACAATGACCCACTCTGGTCTGCGGAAGCTCATTCCCTGTGACAGGTTGTCCAGGATCAGCCACCAACGGAGTGAATCTCTGGTCCTTTGATCTACTTGAATCGTCGGAGACAAGTCTGTATAATCCCCATTCCACTGTCTGAGCATGCACAGTTGTAATGGTCTTAGATAAATTCGTGCAAAAGGAACTATGTCCATTGCTGCAACCATCAATCCTATTACTTCCATGCACTGCGCTATGGAAGGATGAAGAACAGAATGAAGTACTTGACAAGAGCTTAGAAGTTTTGATTTTCTGACCTCTGTCAGAAAAATCCTCATTTCTAAGGAATTTATTATTGTTCCCAAGAAGGGAACTCTTGTTGACGGGGACAGAGAACTTTTTTCTATGTTCACTTTCCATCCGTGAGATCTGAGAAAGGCTAGAACGATGTCCGTATGAGCCTTTGCTTTTGACAGAGACGACGCTTGAATCAGGATGTCGTCCAAGTAAGGTACTACTGCAATGCCCCTTGGTCTTAGAACTGCTAGAAGGGACCCTAGTACCTTTGTGAAAATTCTCGGAGCAGTGGCTAATCCGAATGGAAGTGCCACAAACTGGTAATGCTTGTCCAGAAAAGCGAACCTTAGGAACTGATGATGTTCCCTGTGGATAGGAATATGTAGGTACGCATCCTTTAAATCCACCGTGGTCATAAATTGACCTTCCTGGATGGTAGGAAGGATCGTTCGAATGGTTTCCATTTTGAACGATGGAACCCTGAGAAATTTGTTTAGGATCTTGAGATCTAAAATTGGTCTGAATGTTCCCTCTTTTTTGGGAACTATGAACAGGTTGGAGTAAAACCCCATCCCTTGTTCTCCTATTGGAACTGGATGAATTACTCTCATCTTTAACAGGTCTTCTACACAATGTAAGAATGCCTGTCTTTTTATTTGGTTTGAAGATAATTGAGACCTGTGGATCCTTCCCCTTGGGGGTAGTTCCTTGAATTCCAGGAGATAACCCTGAGACACTATTTCTAGTGCCCAAGGATCCTGAACATCTCTTGCCCAAGCCTGAGCAAAGAGAGAAAGTCTGCCCCCCACCAGATCCGGTCCCGGATCGGGGGCCATCCCTTCATGCTGTTTTGGTAGCAGTGGCAGGCTTCTTGGCCTGCTTACCCTTGTTCCAGCCTTGCACCGGTCTCCAGGCTGGTTTGGGTTGAGAAGTATTACCCTCTTGCTTAGAGGATGTAGAATTAGAGGCTGGTCCGTTTCTGCGAAAGGGACGAAAATTAGGCTTATTTTTAGCCTTAAAAGACCTATCCTGAGGAAGGGCGTGGCCCTTTCCCCCGGTGATGTCTGAAATAATCTCTTTCAAATCAGGACCAAACAGTGTTTTACCCTTGAAAGGGATGTTAAGCAATTTTGTCTTGGAAGACACATCCGCTGACCAAGACTTTAGCCAAAGCGCTCTGCGCGCCACGATAGCAAACCCTGAATTTTTCGCCGCTAATCTAGCTAATTGCAAAGCGGCATCTAAAATAAAAGAGTTAGCCAATTTAAGTGCTTGAACTCTGTCCATAACCTCCTCATACGAAGATTCTTTATTGAGCGACTTTTCTAGTTCTTCGAACCAGAAACACGCTGCCGTAGTGACAGGAACAATGCATGAAATTGGTTGTAGAAGGTAACCTTGCTGAACAAACATCTTTTTAAGCAAACCCTCTAATTTTTTATCCATAGGATCTTTGAAAGCACAACTATCTTCTATGGGAATAGTAGTGCGTTTGTTTAGAGTAGAGACCGCCCCCTCGACCTTGGGGACTGTCTGCCATAAGTCCTTTCTGGGGTCGACTATAGGAAATAATTTCTTAAATATAGGGGGAGGAACAAAAGGTATGCCGGGCCTTTCCCACTCCTTATTTACTATGTCCGCCACCCGCTTGGGTATAGGAAAAGCATCGGGGGGCACCGGAACCTCTAGGAACTTGTCCATCTTACATAATTTCTCTGGAATGACCAAATTGTCACAATCATCCAGAGTAGATAATACCTCCTTAAGCAGTGCGCGGAGATGTTCTAATTTAAATTTAAATGTTACAACATCAGGTTCAGCTTGTTGAGAAATTTTTCCTGAATCTGAAATTTCTCCCTCAGACAAAACCTCCCTCCTGGCCCCTTCAGATTGGTGTGAGGGTATGTCAGAACCGTTATCATCAGCGTCCTCTTGCTCTTCAGTGTTTAAAACAGAGCAATCGCGCTTTCTCTGATAAGTAGGCATTTTAGATAAAATGTTTGCAATAGAATTATCCATAACAGCCGTTAATTGTTGCATGGTAATAAGTATTGGCGCACTAGATGTACTAGGGGCCTCTTGTGTGGGCAAAACTGGTGTAGACACAGAAGGGGATGATGCAGTACCATGCTTACTCCCCTCATTTGAGGAATCATCTTGGGCAATATCATTATCTGTGGCATCATTGTCCCTACTTTTTTTGGACACTATGTCACAATCATCACATATATTTAAATGGGGAGAAACCTTGGCTTTCATACATATAGAACATCGCTTATCTGATGGTTCAGACATGTTAAACAGGCTTAAACTTGTCAACAAAGCACAAAAAACGTTTTAAAATAAAACCGTTACTGTCACTTTAAATTTTAAACTGAACACACTTTATTACTGAATATGTGAAAAAGTATGAAGGAATTGTTCAAAATTCACCAAATTTTCACCACAGTGTCATAAAGCCTTAAAAGTATTGCACACCAAATTTGAAAGCTTTAACCCTTAAAATAACGGAACCGGAGCCGTTTTTACATTTAACCCCTATACAGTCCCAGGTATCTGCTTTGCTGAGACCCAACCAAGCCCAGAGGGGAATACGATACCAAATGACGCCTTCTATAAGCTTTTTCAGTGGTTCTTAGCTCCTCACACATGCATCTGCATGCCTTGCTCTCCAAAAACAACTGCGCATTAGTGGCGCGAAAATGAGGCTCTGCCTATGACTAGAAAGGCCCCCATCTGAAAAAGGTGTCCAATACAGTGCCTGCCGTTTTTCTTAAAACAATCCCCAAGATTATAATAACTATAAGAGTTATAATCTGCCAAATATGTTAAGTAAAGTAATCGTTTTAGCCCAGAAAAATGTCTACCAGTTTTATAAGCCCTTATGAAGCCCTTTATTCTTTTACTTAAAGGGACATTCAACACTGCCCACAACAATAATCTATGTTTCTAAACTAAGTATAAAGAGCAAGCTTCAACGTTCCCCCTTTCTCTTACTTACTGCCTTCACTGTTCAATCCTCATCGATAACTTCAAAATTTGTCTCCTAATATGGTTGCTTAACCCCCACTGTGACGTATAGCTCGTCTTCTTCAAACTAGCCGGCAGTTATATCCCATTTCTCCTACTTCAATTCCAGCGCGTACACGGGCGTTAGCGCATGCGCGATACAATAGGAACATTAAAAGCGGAACCATAATAACCCAAGTTGTTTCCGTTCCGATTATCTTACTTATAGTACTCCATTACGTAATATAAGCGGAACGGAAACAACTTGGATTATTTTGGTTCCGCTTTTAGTGTTCCTAGTTTATTGCGCATGCGCTAACGGCCGTGAACGCGCTTGGATTTCAGTCCGGGGAATGGGCTCTCATTGGCTGCTAGTTTCAGAAAGAAGGCGAAGACGTCACAGTGGGGGGAGTTAGGAAGACATGTTAGGACACCAATTTGGAAGATAACAATGACGATTCAACAGTGAAGGCGGTAAGTAAGAGAAAGGGGGCACCTTGGAGCTTGATCTTTTTATTTAGTTTTGAAACATAGATTAATGTTGTGGGCAGTGTTGAATGTCCCTTTAAACTAAGAAAATGGCTTACCGGTCCCCATAGGGAAAATGACAGCCTTCCAGCATTACAAAGTCTTGTTAGAAATGTGGCCAGTCATACCTCAAGCAGAAGAGTCTGCAAACTGTTTCCCCCAACTGAAGTTACTTCATCTCAACAGTCCTGTGTGGAAACAGCAATCGATTTTAGTAACGTTTGCTAAAATCATCTTCCTCTTACAAACAGAAATCTTCATCTCTTTTCTGTTTCAGAGTAAATAGTACATACCAGCACTATTTTAAAATAACAAACACTTGATTGAAGGATAAAAACTACATTTAAACACCAAAAAACTCTTAGCCATCTCCGTGGAGATGTTGCCTGTGCAACGGCAAAGAGAATGACTGGGGTAGGCGGAGCCTAGGAGGGATCATGTGACCAGCTTTGCTGGGCTCTTTGCCATTTCCTGTTGGGGAAGAGAATATCCCACAAGTAAGGATGACGCCGTGGACCGGACACACCTATGTTGGAGAAACATAATTTATGCTTACCTGATAAATTCCTTTCTCCTGTAGTGTAGTCAGTCCACGGGTCATCCATTACTTATGGGATTATATCTCCTCCCTAACAGGAAGTGCAAGAGGATCACCCAAGCAGAGCTGCTATATAGCTCCTCCCCTCTACGTCATACCCAGTCATTCGACCGAAACCAAACGAGAAAGGAGAAACTATAGGGTGCAGTGGTGACTGGAGTTTAATTTAAAATTTAGACCTGCCGTAAAAAACAGGGCGGGCCGTGGACTGACTACACTACAGGAGAAAGGAATTTATCAGGTAAGCATAAATTATGTTTTCTCCTGTTAAGTGTAGTCAGTCCACGGGTCATCCATTACTTATGGGATACCAATACCAAAGCTAAAAGTACACGGATGACGGGAGGGACAGGCAGGATCTTTACACGGAAGGAACCACTGCCTGTAGAACCTTTCTCCCAAAAACAGCCTCCGAAGAAGCAAAAGTGTCAAATTTGTAAAATTTTGAAAAAGTGTGAAGTGAAGACCAAGTTGCAGCCTTGCAAATCTGTTCAACAGAGGCCTCATTCTTAAAGGCCCAAGTGGAAGCCACAGCTCTAGTAGAATGAGCTGTAATCCTTTCAGGAGGCTGCTGTCCAGCAGTCTCATAGGCTAAACGTATTATGCTACGAAGCCAAAAAGAGAGAGAGGTAGCCGAAGCTTTTTGACCTCTCCTCTGTCCAGAATAAACGACAAACAGAGAAGAAGTTTGTCTAAAATCCTTAGTTGCCTGCAAATAAAATTTCAGGGCACGGACGACGTCCAGATTGTGCAGAAGTCGTTCCTTCTTTGAAGAAGGGTTAGGGCACAATGATGGAACAACAATCTCTTGATTGATATTCTTGTTAGTGACTACCTTAGGTAAGAACCCAGGTTTAGTACGCAGAACTACCTTGTCTGAATGAAAAATCAGATAAGGAGAATCACAATGTAAGGCCGATAACTCAGAGACTCTTCGAGCCGAGGAAATAGCCATTAAAAACAGAACTTTCCAAGATAACAGCTTGATATCAATGGAATGAAGGGGTTCAAACGGAACACCTTGCAGAACGTTAAGAACTAAGTTTAAGCTCCACGGCGGAGCAACAGTTTTAAACACAGGCTTAATCCTAGCCAAAGCCTGACAAAAAGCCTGAACGTCTGGAACTTCTGACAGACGTTTGTGTAAAAGGATAGACAGAGCTGAGATCTGTCCCTTTAACGAACTAGCAGATACGCCCTTTTCTAAACCTTCTTGTAGAAAAGACAATATCCTAGGAATCCTAACCTTACTCCATGAGTAACTCTTGGATTCGCACCAATATAAGTATTTACGCCATATTTTATGGTAAATTTTCCTGGTAACAGGTTTCCTAGCCTGTATTAAGGTATCAATCACTGACTCCGAGAATCCCCGCTTTGAAAGAATCAAGCGTTCAATCTCCATGCAGTCAGCCTCAGAGAAATTAGATTTGGATGTTTGAAAGGACCCTGAATCAGAAGGTCCTGTCTCAGAGGCAGAGACCATGGTGGACAGGACGACATGTCCACTAGATCTGCATACCAGGTCCTGCGTGGCCACGCAGGCGCTATTAGAATCATCGATGCTCTCTCCTGTTTGATCCTGGCAATCAATCAAGGAAGCATCGGGAAGGGTGGAAACACATAAGCCATGTTGAAAACCCAAGGTGCTGTCAGAGCATCTATCAGTACCGCTCCCGGGTCCCTGGACCTGGATCCGTAACAAGGAAGCTTGGCGTTCTGGCGAGACGCCATGAGATCCAGGTCTGGTTTGCCCCAATGATGAAGCAGTTGGGCAAACACCTCCAGATGAAGTCCCCACTCCCCCAGATGAAAAGTCTGGCGACTTAGGAAATCCGCCTCCCAGTTCTCCACGCCTGGGATGTGGATCGCTGACAGGTGGCAAGAGTGAGACTCTGCCCAGCGAATTATCTTTGAGACTTCCATCATCGCTAGGGAACTCCTTGTCCCTCCCTGATGGTTGATGTAAGCCACAGTCGTGATGTTGTCCGACTGAAACCTGATGAACCTCAGAGTTGCTAACTGAGGCCAAGCCAGAAGAGCATTTAAAACTGCTCTTAATTCCAGAATGTTTATTGGAAGGAGTCTCTCCTCCTGAGTCCATGATCCCTGAGCCTTCAGGGAATTCCAGACAGCGCCCCAACCTAGCAGGCTGGCGTCTGTTGTTACAATCGTCCAATCTGGCCTGCTGAAGGGCATCCCCCTGGACAGATGTGGCCGAGAAAGCCACCATAGAAGAGAATCTCTGGTCTCTTGATCCAGATTTAGCATAGGGGACAAATCTGAGTAATCCCCATTCCACTGACTTAGCATGCACAATTGCAGCGGTCTGAAATGCAGGCGTGCAAAAGGTACTATGTCCATTGCCGCTACCATTAAGCCGATTACCTCCATGCATTGAGCCACTGACGGGTGTTGAATGGAATGAAGGACACGGCAAGCATTTAGAAGTTTTGATAACCTGTCCTCTGTCAGGTAAATTTTCATTTCTACAGAATCTATAAGAGTCCCTAAGAAGGGAACTCTTGTGAGTGGCAATAGAGAACTCTTTTCAACGTTCACCTTCCACCCATGCGACCTTAGAAATGCCAGAACTAACTCTGTATGAGACTTGGCAGTTTGGAAACTTGACGCTTGTATCAGAATGTCGTCTAGGTACGGAGCTACCGCTATTCCTCGCGGTCTTAGTACCGCCAGAAGAGAGCCCAGAACCTTTGTAAAGATTCTTGGAGCTGTAGCTAACCTGAAGGGAAGAGCTACAAACTGGTAATGCCTGTTTAGGAAGGCAAACCTTAGATACCGGTAATGATCCTTGTGAATCGGTATGTGAAGGTAGGCATCCTTTAAATCCACTGTGGTCATGTATTGACCCTCTTGGATCATAGGTAAGATGGTCCGAATAGTTTCCATTTTGAACGATGGAACTCTTAGGAATTTGTTTAGGATCTTTAAGTCCAAGATTGGTCTGAAGGTTCCCTCTTTTTTGGGAACCACAAACAGATTTGAGTAAAACCCTTGTCCGTGTTCCGACCGCGGAACTGGGTGGATCACTCCCATTAGTAAAAGGTCTTGTACACAGCGTAGAAACGCCCCTTTCTTTATCTGGTTTGCTGACAACCTTGAAAGATGAAATCTCCCTTTTGGAGGAGAAGCTTTGAAGTCCAGAAGATATCCCTGAGATATGATCTCTAACGCCCAGGGATCCTGGACATCTCTTGCCCAAGCCAGGGAGAAGAGAGAAAGTCTGCCCCCCACTAGATCCGTTTCCGGATCGGGGGCCCTCACTTCATGCTGTCTTAGGGGCAGCAGCAGGTTTTCTGGCCTGCTTGCCCTTGTTCCAGGACTGGTTAGGTTTCCAGCCCTGTCTGTAGCGAGCAACAGTTCCTTCCTGTCTTGGAGCGGAGGAAGTTGATGCTGCTCCTGCCTTGAAGTTACGAAAGGCACGAAAATTAGACTGTTTAGCCCTTGGTTTGGCCCTGTCTTGGTTTGGCCCTTACCTCCAGTAATGTCAGCGATAATTTCTTTCAAACCGGGCCCGAATAAAGTCTGCCCTTTGAAAGGAATGTTAAGCAATTTAGATTTAGAAGTCACATCGGCTGACCAGGATTTAAGCCACAGCGCCCTACGCACTTGAATGGCGAATCCGGAGTTCTTAGCCGTGAGTTTAGTTAAGTGTACTACGGCATCAGAAATAAATGAATTAGCTAGCTTAAGGACTTTAAGCTTGTCTATAATCTCATCCAATGGAGCTGTGCTAAGGGTCTCTTCCAGAGACTCAAACCAGAATGCCGCCGCAGCCGTGACAGGCGCAATGCATGCAAGGGGTTGTAATATAAAACCTTGCTGAACAAACATTTTCTTAAGGTAACCCTCTAACTTTTTATCCATTGGATCTGAAAAAGCACAGCTATCCTCCACCGGGATAGTGGTGCGCTTAGCCAGAGTAGAAACTGCTCCCTCCACCTTAGGGACCGTCTGCCATAAGTCCCGTGTGGTGGCGTCTATTGGAAACATTTTTTTAAATATAGGAGGGGGTGAAAAAGGCACACCGGGTCTATCCCACTCCTTGTTAACAATTTCTGTAAGCCTTTTAGGTATAGGAAAAACGTCAGTACACGCCGGTACCGCAAAATATTTATCCAGCCTACATACTTTCTCTGGAATTGCAACCATGTTACAATCATTCAGAGCCGCTAATACCTCCCCTAGTAATACACGGAGGTTCTCAAGCTTAAATTTAAAATTTGAAATGTCTGAGTCCAGTTTACTTGGATCAGATCCGTCACCCACAGAATGAAGCTCTCCGTCCTCATGTTCTGCAAATTGTGACGCAGTATCAGACATGGCTCTATTATTATTATAAACACACTATCGCAGGTCTGCTGTGAGTGATTACCTCCCTCAAAACTAGTTTTGGAGACCCCTGAGCTCTGTAGAGACGTCCTGGATCATGGAGAAAGAAATAGGAAGACTGTGACTAAATTTTTACTGCGCAATAAAGCGCTAAAATAGGCCCCTCCCACTCATATTACAACAGTGGGGAAGCTCAGTAAACTGATTTTATTCAGAAACAAACGACAGCCATGTGGTAAAAATCATGCCCATAAAGTTTTATCACCAAGTACCTCAGAAAAAACGATTAACATGCCAGTAAACGTTTTAAAAATGAAATTATGAAATGTTATTAATAAGCCTGCTGCTAGTCGCTTTCACTGCAGTGTAGGCTCAAATATTACTTAAATATAGACAGTATTTTCTTAGTGAAATTCCATTCCCCAGAAATACCTCAGAGTATACATACATACATATCAGCCTGATACCAGTCGCTACTACTGCATTTAAGGCTGCACTTACATTACATCGGTATTAGAAGTATTTTCTCAGTCAATTCCATTCCTTAGAAAATAATATACTGCAACATACCTCCTTGCAGGTGAACCCTGCCTGCTATCCCCTGTTCTGAAGTTACCTCACTCCTCAGAATGGCCGAGAACAGCAAGTGGATCTTAGTTACGACCGCTAAGATCATAGACAAACTCAGGTAGATTCTTCTTCTAAAGCTGCCTGAGAAAAAACAACACACTCCGGTGCCGTTTAAAATAACAAACTTTTGATTGAAGAAATAAAAAACTAAGTTTAACAACCACAGTCCTCTCACACGTCCTATCTATTAGTTAGGTGCAAGAGAATGACTGGGTATGACGTAGAGGGGAGGAGCTATATAGCAGCTCTGCTTGGGTGATCCTCTTGCACTTCCTGTTAGGGAGGAGATATAATCCCATAAGTAATGGATGACCCGTGGACTGACTACACTTAACAGGAGAAAAAATACGCTTAGACAAACTAAGCGTTCAAACAAGCAGTTAGCTTCAGAGAAACAAGATTTGGATGAAGGAAGGAACACTGAATCAGAAGGTCCTTCCTCAGAGGCAGTCTCTAAGGTGGGAGAGACATCTCCACTAGGTCTGCATACCAGATCCTGCGAGGCCACGTAGGGGCTAATAGAATCACTGACGCTCTCTCCTGTTGGATACGAGCAATGACTCGTGGCAGGAGAGCAAATGGAGGAAATAGGTATGCAAGACTGAAAACCCAAGAAAACCGCCAGAACATCTATCAGGGTGGTCTGCGGATCACTTAACCATGAACCGTAACTTGGAAGCTTGTCGTTCCGCCAAAACGCCATCAGAAGCCAACTTCGGAACCCCCCATTTGAGGGTTTACCTAGAGAACACCCCCGGATGGAGAGTCCACTCCCCGGGATGAAATATCTGTCTTTCAGAAGTCCGATTCCCAATTGTCCACCCCTGGAAAGTGGATGACAGACAGCAATTGTGATCTTACACCCACTGAACAATCCAAGTCACCTCCTACATGGCTAAGGAACTCCGAGTTCCTCCCTGGTGGTTGATGCAAACCAATGAGGTGATATTGTCCGTCAAGAACCAAGTTAAGGACGACTGAGGCCAAGCCATCAGAGCATTGTAAATCGTTCTCAACTCCAAGATGTTAAAGAGGAGAACAGACACTTCCTAGTCCATAATCCCTGCGCCTTAAACAAGTCCCAGACTGCTTCCCAGCCCAGCAGGTTGGCGGCCGTGGTCACATCACCCAGGAATGTCTCCAGAAGCACGCTCCCTGAGATAGATACTCCTGAAAAAACACTACGGAAGAGAGTCTCTTGTCGACTGATCTAGATCTACCCTCTGAGACAGATCCGAATGTTCTCCATTTTATGGAAAATAGCAAAGGGAATTATGTCCATGGTAACCATCAGACTAATTGCCTCCAAACATTGAGTCAAAATGTATGAGTCAAATGTATGAGTCAAATGAAGGTAAAATCTACTACAGCCAGAGCCAAACTCCCAACCTTCTGGTTGTAAGATGGCTAAGCTATCTACCGGACCACTAGCTTGCTGTTGATTGGACAGAAAACTGCAGAGAGAGGAAAAGGAATAAATCCTTGATTTTCTGACCTTGGTTAGAATCTACTCCTAGATAGAGAATCTATAAAGGTCCCCAAATAAATCACCCTTGTGGATGGAACAAGGGAAGCTCATCTCCAGATACACTTCCCATCCATGGGAAAGTAGATTGGACAAGATCTCTTGAAAGAGAGTTTGCTTGAAGGAAGGATGACACCTAAACCATATATTGTCCAGAAAGGCACCCTAGCAATACCCAAAGACCTAAAAGTCTTTCTAGGATGAAGAAACTCAGAAACTTGAGTTAAATATTTAGATCCGTTCCCAGACTGGGACTGGAACTATCACTTCCAGAGATGAAGGTCCTCAACCCAGTTCAGGGAAAGTCTCTCATCATACCTGGATTGCAGATACTCTAGAAGAAGAAATCTGCCCCATGAAGGAAATCTTATATTGGACTTCAAAAGCCATGACTGACCATGCAGACAGAGTAAAAGGAAAACTTTTCTTTAGTCTTGACGATAAGTAGAAAAAAAACTTCTTTCACCTTAAAAATCAGATGATAATTCTGCCAGACAAGGTCTCATCCTTGTAAAGAAACGCCAGAAGCTTTGATTTTGAGGTAACATAAAATATTGAACCTGAAACTGCAGAGCTATAAAACATAATTTATGTAAGAACTTACCTGATAAATACATTTCTTTCATATTGGCAAGAGTCCATGAGCTAGTGACATATGGGATATACAATCCTACCAGGAGGGGCAAAGTTTCCCAAACCTCAAAATGCCTATAAATACACCCCTCACCACACCCACAATTCAGTTTAACGAACAGCCAAGCAGTGGGGTGATAAAGAAAGGAGTAGAAAGCATCAACAAAGGAAATTTGGAAATAATTGTGTTTTATACAAAAAATCATAACCACCATAAAAAGGGTGGGCCTCATGGACTCTTGCCAATATAAAATAAATGAATTTATCAGGTAAGTTCTTACATAAATTATGTTTTCTTTCATGTAATTGGCAAGAGTCCATGAGCTAGTGACATATTTTATTTCATTTGAAAGAAAAAAACTTAAACCAAAAGCAGAAGAATCAAACTGAAACAGCTGCCTGAAGAACTGCCTGAAGAACTTTGCTACCAAAAACTGCTTCCGAAGAAGCAAATACATCAAAACGGTAGAATTTAGTAAATTAATGCAAAGAGGACCAAGTTGCCTATTTGCAAATCTGATCAACTGAAGCTTCATTCTTAAAAGCCCACGAAGTGGAGACTGATCTAGTAGAATGAGCTGTAATTCTCTGAGGCGGGGCCTGACCCGACTCCAAATAAACTTGATGAATCAAAAGTTTCAACCAAGAAGCCAAGGAAATAGCAGAAGCCTTCTGACCTTTCCTAAGACCAGAAAATAAAACAAATAGACTTGAAGTCTTCCTGAAATCTTTAGTAGCTTCCACATAATATTTCAAAGCTCTTACCACATCCAAAGAATGTAAGGAACTTTCCAAAGAATTCTTAGGATTAGGACACAAGGAAGGGACAACAATTTCTCTACTAATGTTGTTAGAATTAACAACCTTAGGTAAAAATAGAAAAGAAGTCCGCAAAACTGCCTTATCCTGATGAAAAAATCAGAAAAGGAGACTCACAAGAAAGCAGATAAATCAGAAACTCTTCTAAAAGAAGAGATGGCCAAAAGGAACAACACTTTCCAAGAAAGTAGTTTAATGTCCAAAAAATGCATAGGTTCAAATGGAAGAACCTGTAAAGCCGTCAGAACCAAATTAAGACTCTAAGGAGGAGAAATTGATTAAATAACAGGATTAAATAAGAACTAAAGCCTGTACAAAACAGTGTATATCAGGAAGTATAGCAATCTTTCTGTGAAATAAAACAGAAAGAGCGGAGATTTGTCCTTTCAAGGAACTTGCAGACAAACCCTTATCCAAACCGTCCTGAAAAAACTGTAAAATTCTAGGAATTCTAAAAGAATGCCAGGAGAATTTATGAGAAGAACACCATGAAATGTAAGTCTTCCAAACTCTATAATAAATCATTCTAGAAACAGATTTACGAGCTTGTAACATAGTATTAATCACTGAGTCAGAGAAACCTCTATGACTTAGTACTAAGTGTTCAATTTCCATACCTTCAAATTTAATGATTTGAGATCCTGATGGAAAAACGGACCTTGCGATAGTAGGTCTGGCCGAACGGAAGTGGCCAAAGCGGGCAACTGGACATCCGAACCAGATCCTCATACCAAAACCTGTGTGGCCATGCTGGAGCCACCAGCAACACAAATGATTGTTCCATGATGATTTTGGAGAACACTCTTGGAAGGAGAACTAGAGGCGGGAAAATGTAAGCAGGATGATAACACCAAGGAAGTGTCAGCGCATCCCCTGCTTCCGCCTGAACATCACTGGACCTGGACAGGTATCTGGGAAATTTCTTGTTTAGATGAGAGGCCATGAGATCTATCTCTGGAAGACCCCACAACTGAATAATCTAAGAAAACACATCTGGATGGAGAGACCACTCCTCTGGATGTAAAGTCTGGCGGCTGAGATAATCCGCCTCCCAATAGTCTACACCTGGGATAAGCACTGCAGAGATTAGACAAGAGCTGGATTCCGCCAAAACAAGTATCTGAGATACTTTTTTCATAGCTTGGGGACTGTTAGTCCCACCTTGATGATTGACATATGCCACTGTTGTGATATTGTCTGTCTGAAAACAAATGAACGGTTCTCTCTTAGCAGAGGCCAAAACTGAAGAGCTCTGAGAATTGCAAGGAGTTCTAAAATATTTATTGGTAATCTCGCCTCTTGAGATTTCCAAACCCCTTATGCTGTGAGAGATCCCCAAACAGCTCCCCAACCTGAAAGACTCGCATCTGTTGAGATCACAGTCCAGGTTGGCCGAAAAAGAAGCCCCTTGAACTAAACGATGGTGATCTATCCACCATGTCAGAGAGTGTTGTACATTGATTCAGCATACAAAGCTGTAGAGGTCTCATGTGAAAACGAGCAAAGGGGATCACGTCCGATGCTGCTGTCATGAGACCTAAAACTTCCATGCACATAGCCACTGAAGGGAATGACTGAGACTGAAGGTGCCGGCATGCTGCAACCAATTTAAAATGTCTCGTCTGTTAGAGACAGAGTCATGGACACTGAATTTATCTGGAAGCCTAAAAAGGTGATCCTTGTCTGAGGAATCAAGAAACTTTTGGTAAATTGATCCTCCAACCATGTTTCCAAAGAAACAACACTAGTTGATTTGTGTGAGATTCTGCAGTACGCAAAGACTGAGCTAGTACCAAGATATCGTCCAAATAAGGGAACACCGCAATACCCTGTTCTCTGATTACAGAGAGTAGGGCACCCAGAACCTTTGAAAAGATTCTTGGAGCTGTTGCTAGGCCAAATGAAAGAGGGACAAATTGGTAATGCTTGTTTAGAAAAGAGAATCTCAGAAACTGATAGTGTTCTGGATGAATCGGAATATGAAGGTATGCATCCTGCAAGTCTATTGTGGACATATAATGTCCTTGCTGAACAAAAGGCAGAATAGTCCTTATAGTCACCATCTTGAAAGTTGGTACTCTTACATATCGATTAAAAAATTTTCAGATCCAGAACTGGTCTGAATAAATTTTCCTTCTTTGATACAATGAATAGTTTTGAATAAAACCCAAAACCTTGTTCCTGAGGAGGAACTGGCATGATTACCCCTGAAGACTCCAGGTCTGAAACACACTTCAGGAAAGCCTGAGCTTTTACTGGATTTACTGGGATACGTGAGAGAAAAAATCTTCTCACAGGAGGTCTTGCTCTGAATCCTATTCAATACCCTTGAGAGACAATGCTCTGAATCCATTGATTTTGGACAGATTTTATCCAAATATCTTTGAAAAACCTTAATCTGCCCCCTACCAGCTGAGCTGGAATGAGGGCCGCACCTTCATGCGGACTTAGGGGCTGACTTTGGTTTCCTAAATGGCTTGGATTTATTCCAATTTGAGGAAGGCTTCCAATTGGAAGCAGACTCCTTGGGGGGGGGAAGATTGAGTTTTTGTTCCTTATTCTGACGAAAGGAACGAAAATGGTTAGAAGCCTTAGATTTACCCTTAGGTTTTTAATCCTGAGGCAGAAAAACTCCCTTCCCCCAGTGACAGTTGAAATAATAGAATCCAACTGAGAACCAAATAAATTATTACCTTGGAAAGAAAGAGATAGTAATCTAGATTTAGATGTCATATCAGCATTCCAAGATTTAAGCCACAAAGCTCTTCTAGCTAAAATAGCTAAAGACATGGATCTAACATCAATTTTGATAATATCAAAAATTGCATCACAATAAAATGATTAGCATATTGCAATAGGCGAATAATCCAATTCCTGTTGCGCTAAATTCTCCGACCAGAAGGTTGATGCAGCCGCAACATCAGCCAAAGAAATTGCAGGTCTGAGAAGATGACCTGAACATAAATAGGCCTTCCTTAGATAAGATTCAAACCTAAAAATATAAGAAGCACTCACAAGGGCTAAAGACAAATTAAATGTATTAATTACAAATAAAAAAAACCTTAAAACTAAAACTTTAGAGTGCGCACTCTTAAAATACAATTGAGACTAAACAATTCAACAATTCATGTATACTGATTTTAAAACTATATAATAAAACAACCTTTGAAAGTTTCTTAACGTTGTTTTTTGCAAAAGGTGCTTTTAGCAGATAATAAATGAAACAAACTTTCCAAAGTCTCTTAATTTGTTTTGTGCAAAGGTGCTTATAGCAGATACTAGAAGATGGATCTATATCCTTTAGTTCATTAGACTCATTTCCTTTGACCAATCAAATGTCTCTATTGTCGTTGTTTTGATATTTCAAATGTAACCGTTATAGCATTAATTGTATCAAAAACTTTTTTCTAGCCAGAGTTCTTTGTTTCTGTAAAACACTTTTTACCTTATTATTCCAGTTCCTTTTGAAACATTAGTATTCCTCACAAAATAAGCCTCTGTTACGGCTTCCAGCAGTGGGTTTTAGTGAAGCGACAAAACCGGCTTACCGTGATTCGGCTACCGCTGATCTTAGCTTGTTTGAAACAGATCCCCCGCCTTCCGATGACAATGGGCAGTCCGCCTCTATTGCCTCCAGGCTAAAAAGGGAACTTTTACACTTGCTTCTGGGTGCGGGTATATGTCGATCTTACCCGATTGTGTGTTAGCGATCTCCTGGACGAGTATGCACAGCTTATGGTAAAGCTGTCAGATCCTTGCAGTTTTAGATATCCAAGCCTAACTCTTATGGCTGTATATCTGAGTCTGTGGTATCTTATGAATCATCAACGCGTTTCCGCTCGCAATGATTCAAGCTTCCTATCTAAAGGATCCTTAAAAGGAAGTACTATCTTCCATAGGAATAGTGGTACGTTTAGCAAGAGTAGAAATAGCCCCATCAACTTTGGGGATTTTTTCCCAAAACTCTATAGATTTTGCTGGTAAAGGATACAATTTTTTAAACCTTGAAGAAGAAATAAAAGAAGTACCTGGCTTATTCCATTCCCTAGAAATCATATCAGAAATAGCCTCGGGAATAGGAAAAAAACCCTGGAGAAACCACAGGAGGTTTAAAAACAGCATTTAAACGTTTATTAGACTGAACGTCAATAGGACTGGTTACCTCAATATCCAAAATAATTAACACTTCTTTTAACAAAGAATGCATATACTCTATTTTAAATAAATAAGTAGATTTATCAGTGTCAATGTCTGAGGAAGGATCTTCTGTATCAGATAGATCCTCATCAGAAGAGGATAAATTATGTTGTTGGTCATTTGAAATTTCATCAACTAAATGAGAAGTTTTAAAAGACCTTTACGTTTATTAGAAGGTGGAAATGCAGACAAAACCTTCAAAATAGAATCAGAAACAAATTCTTTAAAATTTACAGGTATATCATGCACATTAGAGGTTGAAGGAACTACAACTGGCAATGTGCTATTACTGATGGATACACTAACTGCATGTAAAAGTTTATCATGACAACTACTACAAATGACATTCAGCGAAATAATTTCAACAATTTTACAACAAATGCACTTGGTAGGACCGATGTCAGGCAGCAATGTTCCAGCAGAAACTTCTGAGGCAGGATCAGATAAAGACATCTTGCAAAATGTAAGAGAAAAAAACAACATAAAAAGCAAAATTATCTATTTCCTTATATGACAGTTTCAGGAATGGGAAAAAAAGCAAATAGCATAGGCCTCTGATAGAGAAAAAATCAAGAGGCAAACATCAATGGGGTATTGAAATAATGAAAAACCGGAAATGACGCAACCGTGTGAAAGGTCTTGGCGTCAAGTATGACGCCGAAAATGACGTAGTTGCGTCATAGACGTATTTTTCCGCGCCAAAAATATTTTCGCGCCAAGAATGACGCAATAAAGTTTAGCATTTGGCGCACCCGCTGGCCTAATGCCACCTGCAATTTGCAAGAAGTAGTCAATTGAAAAAAGACTAAACCCCAGGTAAGACATTTTTTTCTATAAAAGATGTTTATATTACCCAAATATGAAACTGACAGTCTGCAGAAGGAAATACATGAACCTGACTCATGGAAAATATAAGTACAATACATATATTTAGAACTTTATATAAATGCATAAAGTGCCAAACCATAGCTGAGGTGTCTTAAGTAATAAAAAAACATACTTACCAAAAGATACCCATCCACATATAGCAGATAGCCAAACCAGTACAGAAACAGTTATCAGTAGAGGTAATGGTAAATTGAGAGTATATCGTCGATCTGAAAAGGGAGGTAGGAGATGAATCTCTACGACCGATAAAAGAGAACCCATGAAACAGAACCCCGTTAGAGAAATCATCGTATTCAATAAGTGATACTCCCTTCACGTCCCTCTGACATGCGCTGTACTCTGAGAGGAATCGGGCTTCAACAATGCTGAGTAGCGCATATCAACGTAGAAATCTTAGCACAAACTTACTTCACCACCTCCATAGGAGGCAAAGTTTGCAAAACTGAATTGTGGGTGTGGTGAGGGGTGTATTTATAGGCATTTTGAGGTTTGGGAAACTTTGCCCCTCCTGGTAGGATTGTATATCCCATATATCACTAGCTCATGGACTCTTGCCAATTACATGAAAGAAAACCTAGGCTGTACTACTAAGTCACAGGTAGACTTCTCAGCTGACCAAGATTTCAGCCACAGCAAGTCTAATAAGACAAGGCATTGCTCTAAATAAACAATTAAACCTCCAGCTTCTTATCCATTGAACCGTAAAGGAGCAGCTACCCTCCATAGAGATCGAAGTAATCTGAGCTGTAGTAGAAACACTCCCTTCTACTTAGGGCAACGTGCACTATAATGGAGTCCGCAACAGGAAAAGGACGGGAGACAGGTATTCCTAGCTTCTCCTATTTCTGTGAAAATATCCAAAGCACGTCTAGAAACACTTCCTCATAGGAAGGAACATCATAGAAATGATAAAGTTCACAAAACTTTCAAAGGTTGACAACGACAGGGGTATCGATGTCGCCCACTAAGCCAAAACCTCCTTTAACAGTACACAAGGTGTGCAAGCATACATCTGAAGGAGACCACTTTAGCATCAGATGAAGGAATTATACTGTCCAAATCTGGGATTTTACCCACAGAAACTACTGGTGAATTCTCCTCACCAGACTTAGGAGAGAGAGAAACCTGTGTAGCAGAAGGAGGAGCAGAAACCTTACTATCTGAATCTTGTAAATGTCCTCTTTCGTTTTCCATGAAGGATAGGAAAGGCAGATAAAGCCGCAGATACCGCAGAGGATACCTGAGCTGCAAAATCTGCAGGCAAATACACTCCTCCAGGAGATTTAGAGGAACCGCAGGGCACTGCATGTGAAAGACATGAGACTCAAACAAGAATATCTTCTCATTCTTTAGACCTTTGTTCTAAAATGAGGAACAGATAAGATTATAAATGCAATTTGGCCCTCACAAGCAAATAAATATTTATTCCTTAGTAACAGGATTCTAGAACCCAGAACATATGTCCTTTTAGACTGGATTTATATCCTGAAATAAAACCACTAAACTATGGTGGTTCTAGCCTTGAATCATCTTAAAACCTTAACAAAGAATTGATAATGCACACACAAGAAGTAAATAAAATTAACATGTCTTCTTGCATCTTGTGAGCTTCCATGTTTAATAGCCATATGCTAGGATTTAACCTAACTTATAAATAATAGATTATTCCACTAAACATCCGTGAATATACCTTATTTATGAACAGTACTCAAGGAAACTGTATAAGTAATGGCAGCGCTATTAAATTAAATTTTATAACATAAGCGCTCACTATTGGACACTGGAATATTGTAACACAATCCTACTGTATGGACAAACCAGAGTTATTCCAAACACTGTGCTGTTAGAACATAATATGCAACAAGGAAACAACCCAACTTAAAGGCTTCTCACGTAGAATAAACAAACTCCATAGCCTTAACCTCTGAACCTACAGAGACATTGCATCGCTCTGTCGGATAAGAAAATGGGTGTGGTCATATGACCGGCTCAGGGAGAGCCGAAATGGAGCTTCCCCGCCATACCAAGGAAAAAGGAGGTGGAACAGAAGCATGGCACAGAAATGAAGCGTGCAGCTATAATTAACTACGCACCTCATTCTGTCAGCCCAGAAAATACAAAAAGAACATGGAACTCAGAGAGAGCCGCCCCCTGAAAATACAGAGACATTGCATCTCTCTTTACTAAAGTAAACAACACATTACATTAGAGCACTCTAACCACTAATGGCTCTTACGATACTATTGAATTATGAAAAGAGCGCGCTCTCAAAAACAAAACCGGATTCCTCTAATTAGAGCATAATATGAGCTATAGGTAAAATATTCAACATAAGATTCATCCTCATGAATCATAAACACAAGAGGCATCAATTAACCCCTAAAGAGTCTCAAACACACATAAGCCATAAAAAAAGTCAGGGTACACTTTATCCTTAAAAGTATTAACCCCTAGTCTCCTTGCCACAATGAGTGCCTGTGTCCTGCTTAAAATATCCTTCCCCAGGATATATATATATGTACAGTGGGCAAAAAAGTATTTAGTCAGCCACCAATTGTGCAAGTTCTCCCACTTAAGAAGATGAGAGAGGCCTGTTATTTTTATCATAGGTATACCTCAACTATGAGAGACAAAATGTGGAAACAAATCCAGACAATCATATTGTCTGATTTGGAAAGAATTTATTTGCATATTATGGTGGAAAATAAGTATTTGGTCACCTACAAACAAGCAAGATTTCTGGCTCTCACAGACCTGTATCTTCTACTTTAAGAGGCTCCTCTGTCCTCCACTCATTACCTGTATTAATTGCACCAGTATAAAAGACACCTGTCTACAACCTCAAACCGTCACACTCCAAACTCCACTATGGTGAAGACCAAAGAGCTGTCGAAGGACACCAGAAACAAAATTGTAGACCTGCACCAGGCTGGGAAGACTTAATCTGCAATAGGCAAGCAGCTTGGTGTGAAGAAATCAACTGTGGGAGCAATAATTAGAAAATGGAAGACATACAAGACAACTGATAATCTCCCTCGATCTGGGGCTCCATGCAAGATCTCACCCCGCGGGGTCAAAATGATCACAAGAATGGTGAGCAAACATCCCAGAACCACATGGGGGGACCTAGTGAATGACCTGCAGAGAGCTGGGACCAACGTAACAAAGGCTACCATTAGTAACACACTAGGCCGCCAGGGACTCAGATCCTGCAGTGCCAGACGTGTCCCCCTGCATAAGCCAGTACATGTCCGGGCCCATCTGAAGTATGCTAGAGAGCATTTGGATGATCCAGAAGCGGATTGGGAGAATGTCATATGGTCAGATGAAACAAAAGTAGAACTGTTTGGTAGAAACACAACTCGTCGTGTTTGGAGGAGAGCGAATGCTGAGTTGCAACCAAAGAACACCATACCTACTGTGAAGCATGGGGGTGGCAACATCATACTTTGGTGCTGATTCTCTGCAAAGGGAAAAGGACGACTGATCCGTGTACATGAAAGAATGAATGGGGCCATGCATCGTGAGATTTTGAGTGCAAACCTCCTTCCATCAGCAAGGGCATTGAAGATGAAACGTGGCTGGGTCTTTTAGTACGACAATGATCCCAAACACACCACCCGGGCAACGAAGGAGTGGCTTCGTAAGAAGCATTTCAAGGTCCTGGAGTGGCCTAGCCAGTCTCCAGATCTCAACCCCATAGAAAACCTTTGGAGGGAGTTGAAAGTCTGTGTTGCCCAGCGACA
This sequence comes from Bombina bombina, assembly GCF_027579735.1. Classification (NCBI taxonomy): domain Eukaryota; kingdom Metazoa; phylum Chordata; class Amphibia; order Anura; family Bombinatoridae; genus Bombina; species Bombina bombina. The sequence goes on along the minus strand of NC_069500.1, from coordinate 425,642,715 downwards.
GCCCCAAAATATCACTGCTCTAGAGAAGATCTGCATGCAGGAATGGGCCAACATACCAGCAACAGTGTGTGACAACCTTGTGAAGACTTACAGAAAACGTTTGACCTCTGTCATTGCCAACAAAGGATATATAACAAAGTTGAGATGAACTTTTGATATTGACCAAATACTTATTTTCCACCATAATATGCAAATAAATTCTTTCCAATTCAGACAATGTGATTGTCTGGATTTGTTTCCACATTTTGTCTCTCATAGTTGAGTTATACCTATGATGAAAATTACAGGCCTCTCTCATCTTCTTAAGTGGGAGAACTTGCACAATTGGTGGCTGACTAAATACTTTTTTGCCCCACTGTATGTCCCAGATATTATTGCAGTCTCCTACAGAAGTGCAAGTCCCCCTAAACATAGAAGACAAAGCACTTACCCGCATCTAGCTGTCCGGCAGGAGGACAGCCTGCTGGTATGAGAGGACGCCACTCCTCACAGAGACCTGTAGAAAAAAGAAAGAACAGAGTAAACCTACTCTGGCTTTCTATACCCTGGGCAGCAAATATGTGAGGAAAACTCATCAAGGCCCACCTTACAAGCTCCCCACTGCTTAAAAGCCACCACTGCCCTGCTGAAGAGACTAACGTGGAGTACAGCTAGACCCAATCTTGAGAGGAAAGATCAGAAAAAACCTACTGGCTTTCAAAATAATAAAATCTTGATTGAAGTGAAATAAATTCAGACACCAAAAACTTCACCTCCTCCTTGCACCGAAGGCAAAGAGAATGACTGGGGGTTGTGGTAAGGGAAGTGATACTTAACAGCTTTGCTGTGTTGCTCTTTGCCTCCTCCTGCTGGCCAGGAGTGATATTCCCAACAGTAATTGATGATGCTGTGGACTCACCATATCTTAAGAAAGAAAACACCTTATATGCACCTAAGGGAAATGAGGGCCTAGGAGTACCCAATTTGTCTTGGTATAAGTTAGCAATCGCATTCAATAGAGTTGTAGACTGGTGCTGACAGGGAAATACTTCCTACAAGAAAGTGGTGCATTTGGAATCTCAACTTTTAGACATTCCACATCTAGGTGGAGCTTGTTGGACCCCATCCTTACCTCTACTGAATAAAGCCACCCCGTTCCCTGTCATAAAGGAAACATTGTCAGTATGGATCTTCATTCAAAACAAATGTAGAAATATTTCTTCTCCCTATTTCCCCCCTAACCACCTTAGTTAATATAATAAGGAATTTGCAATAGGGGACACATGAAGCTCTTTAAAACAGGTAACACCACAAACTTTTATGACCTTCTCCCCATTCACAAATTAATTGAAGGAGGTAAACTACACCCTAGAGAAAAATTAGAAGAGGCAGGTTTTCCTTATTGACCTCATGGTTTGCATATCATGAAACACGTCATTATATAATGACTCACAAGAATAAGAAACATTGGGAACAAGATTAAAGGAGAAAATATATAATTGCAATATAGGAAAAATTTAACTACCACCATCCTTCTGGAAAACACATACAAAAAATACTTCACAGATCATTACAAATTACAGGTAATTTGGACAACCAAGTACCCAACTTCATAAGTAGTTGGGGTGCCTTGAAATACAGTCCTTTTCATCTGATACATTTCAGTTACAACAGGAGGTTACTAGTATCTTGATAAGAGACCTGCTCTACATAGTCCTTTGTCATTCCCTAGAAAAAAGTAAATTTATGCTTACCTGATAAATTAATTTCTTCTACGATACGACGAGTCCACGGATTTCATCCTTACTTGTGGGATATTAACCTCCTGCTAAGAGGAAGTGGCAAAGAGCACCACAGCAGAGCTGTATATATAGCTCCTCCCTTCCCTCCACCCCCAGTCATTCGACCGAAGGTTTAGGAAGAGAAAGGAAAAGCTAAAGATGCAGAGGTGACTGAAGTTATAAACAATAAAATATAATTTGTCTGAAAAATGACAGGGAGGGCCGTGGACTCGTCGTATCGTAGAAGAAATTAATTTATCAGGTAAGCATAAATTTACTTTTCTTCTACAAGATACGACGAGTCCACGGATTTCATCCTTACTTGTGGGATACAATACCAAAGCTACAGGACACGGATGAAACGGGAGGGACAAGACAGAGACCTAAACGGAAGGCACCACTGCTTGAAGAACCTTTCTCCCAAAAACAGCCTCAGAAGAAGCAAAAGTGTCAAATTTGTCAAATTTGGAAAAAGTATGAAGAGATGACCAAGTCCCAGCCTTGCAAATCTGTTCAACAGAAGCATCGTTTTTAAAAGCCCATGTGGAAGCCACAGCCCTAGTAGAATGAGCCGTAATTCTTTCAGGAGGCTGCTGTCCAGCAGTCTCATATGCCAGGCAGATGATACTCCTCAGCCAAAAAGAGAGGTAGCCGTAGCTTTCTGACCCCTACGCTTTCCAGAATAAACAATGAATAATAAAGATGATTGACGGAAATTCTTAGTCGCCTGTAAGTAAAACTTCAAGGCACGGACCACGTCCAGGTTATGTAACAGACGCTCCTTCTTAGAAGGAGCATTAGGACACAAGGAAGGAACAACAATTTCCTGATTAATATTCTTATTTGAAACAACCTTAGGAAGGAATCCAGGTTTGGTACGCAAAACCACCTTATCAGAATGAAATATAAGATAAGGCGAATCACATTGTAACGCTGAAAGCTCAGAAACTCTATGAGCAGAAGAAATAGCAATCAAAAAACATAATTTATGCTTACCTGATAAATTTATTTCTCTTGTAGTGTGTTCAGTCCACGGGTCATCCATTACTTATGGGATATATTCTCCTTCCCAACAGGAAGTTGCAAGAGGATCACCCAAGCAGAGCTGCTATATAGCTCCTCCCCTCACATGTCATATCCAGTCATTCGACCGAAACAAGACGAGAAAGGAGAAACTATAGGGTGCAGTGGTGACTGGAGTTATAATTTTGAATTTAGAACCTGCCTCAAAAAGACAGGGCGGGCCGTGGACTGAACACACTACAAGAGAAATAAATTTATCAGGTAAGCATAAATTATGTTTTCTCTTGTTAAGTGTGTTCAGTCCACGGGTCATCCATTACTTATGGGATACCAATAACAAAGCTAAAGTACACGGATGAAGGGAGGGACAAGGCAGGAACATTAAACAGAAGGAACCACTGCCTGTAGAACCTTTCTCCCAAAAACAGCCTCCGAAGAAGCAAAAGTGTCAAATTTGTAAAATTTGAAAAAAGTATGAAGTGAAGACCAAGTTGCAGCCTTGCAAATCTGTTCAACAGAGGCCTCATTTTTAAAGGCCCAAGTGGAAGCCACAGCTCTAGTGGAATGAGCTGTAATTCTTTCAGGAGGCTGCTGTCCAGCAGTCTCATAGGCTAAACGTATTATGCTACGAAGCCAAAAAGAGAGAGAGGTAGCCGAAGCCTTTTGACCTCTCCTCTGTCCAGAGTAAACGACAAACAGGGAAGAAGTTTGTCGAAAATCTTTAGTTGCCTGTAAGTAGAACTTCAGGGCACGGACCACGTCTAGATTATGCAAAAGACGTTCCTTCTTTGAAGAAGGATTAGGACACAATGATGGAACAACAATCTCTTGATTGATATTCCTGTTAGAAACAACCTTAGGCAAAAACCCAGGTTTAGTACGCAGGACTACCTTGTCTGAATGAAAGATCAGATAAGGAGAATCACAATGTAAGGCAGATAACTCCGAGACTCTTCGAGCCGAGGAAATAGCCATCAAAAACAAAACTTTCCAAGATAAAAGCTTAATATCAATGGAATGAAGGGGTTCAAACGGAACACCCTGCAGAACTTTAAGAACCAAGTTTAAGCTCCACGGAGGAGCAACAGCCTTAAAAAGCCTTGAAAGGACCCTGAATTAGAAGGTCCTGCCTCAGAGGTAGAGACCATGGTGGACAGGACGACATGTCCACTAGGTCTGCATACCAGGTCCTGCGTGGCCACGCAGGCGCTATCAGAATCACCGATGCTCTCTCCTGTTTGATCCTGGCAATCAGTCGAGGTAGCAACGGAAAAGGTGGAAACACATAAGCTATGTTGAAAACCCAAGGGGCTGCAAGTGCATCTACCAGCACCGCTCCTGGGTCCCTGGACCTGGATCCGTAACGAGGAAGCTTGGCATTCTGGCGAGATGCCATAAGATCCAGATCCGGTTTGCCCCAACGACGAATCAGTTGAGCAAATACCTCCGGGTGTAGTTCCCACTCCCCCGGATGAAAAGTCTGGCGACTTAGAAAATCCACTTCCCAGTTCTACACACCTGGGATGTAGATCGCTGACAGGTGGCAAGAGTGTGACTCTGCCCAGTGAATTATCTTCGAGACTTCCAACATCGCTAGGGAACTCCTGGTTCCCCCTTGATGATTGATGTAAGCCACAGTCGTGATGTTGTCCGACTGAAACCTGATGAACCTCAGTGTTGCTAACTGAGGCCAAGCTAGAAGAGCATTGAATATTGCTCTTAATTCTAGAATGTTGATTGGTAGGAGTTTCTCCTCCTGAGTCCACGATCCCTGAGCCTTCAGGGAGTTCCAGACTGCTCCCCAGCCTAGAAGGCTGGCATCTGTTGTTACAATCGTCCAATCTGGTCTGCGAAAGGTCATTCCTTCGGACAGATGAACCCGTGACAACCACCAGAGAAGAGAATCTCTGGTCTCCTGGTCCAGATTTAGCAAAGGGGACAGATCTGAGTAATCCCCGTTCCACTTACTTAGCATGCATAGTTGCAGCGGTCTGAAATGCAGGCGCGCAAATGGCACTATGTCCATTGCCGCGACCATCAAGCCGATTACTTCCATACACTGAGCTACTGATGGGCTTGGAATGGAGTGAAGGGCACGGCAAGCATTGAGAATCTTTGATAACCTGGACTCCGTCAGGTAAATCTTCATCTCTACAGAATCTATAAGAGTCCCTAGAAAAGGAACTCTTGTGAGCGGTAACAGAGAACTCTTTTCCACGTTCACTTTCCACCCATGCGACCTCAGAAATGCTAGAACTATCTCTGTATGAGACTTTGCATTTTGAAAACTTGACGCTTGAATCAGAATGTCGTCTAGGTACGGAGCCACCGCTATGCCTCGTGGTCTTAGTACCACCAGAAGTGAGCCCAGAACCTTTGTAAAAATTCTCGGGGCCGTAGCTAACCCGAAGGGAAAAGCTACAAACTGGTAATGCCTGTCTAGAAAGGCAAATCTTAGGTACCGATAATGATCTTTGTGAATCGGTATGTGAAGGTAGGCATCCTTTAAATCCACTGTGGTCATATATTGACCCTCTTGGATCATGGGCAGGATGGTCCGAATGGTTTCCATCTTGAACGATGGAACCCTTAGGAATTTGTTTAAGATTTTTAAGTCTAAGATTGGTCTGAAGGTTCCCTCTTTTTTGGGAACCACAAATAGATTTGAGTAAAACCCTTGTCCTCGTTCCGTTCGCGGAACTGGGTGGATCACTCCCATCACTAAGAGGTCTTGTACACATTGTAGAAATGCCTCTTTCTTTACTAGGTTTGTTGATAACCTTGACAGATGAAACCTCCCTTGTGGAGAAGTTTTGAAATCCAGAAGGTATCCCTGAGATATAATCTCCAACGTCCAGGGATCCTGTACATCTCTTGCCCAGGCCTGGGCGAAGAGAGAAAGTCTGCCCCCCACTAGATCCGTCTCCGGAGAGGGGGCCCTGTCTTCATGCTGTCTTAGGGGCGGAAGTAGGCTTTCTGGCCTGCTTGCCCTTGTTCCATGACTGGTTGCCTTTCCAACCCTGTCTGTAACGAGCAGTAGTTCCTTCCTGTTTTGGAGCGGAGGAAGTTGATGCTGCTCCTGCCTTGAAGTTACGAAAGGCACGAAAATTAGACTGTTTGGCCTTTGATTTGGCCCTGTCCTGAGGAAGGGTGTGGCCCTTACCTCCCGTAATGTCAGCAATAATTTCCTTCAAGCCGGGCCCGAATAAGGTCTGCCCTTTGAAAGGAATGTTAAGTAGTTTAGACTTAGAAGTTACATCTGCTGACCAGGATTTAAGCCATAGCGCCCTGCGCGCCTGTATGGCGAATCCGGAATTTTTAGCCGTAAGTTTGGTTAAATGCACTACGGCATCCGAAACAAACGCATTAGCCAGTTTAAGCGTTCTAACTTTGCTCAAAATCTCATCCAATGGTGCTGTGCGAATCGCCTCTTCCAGAGACTCAAACCAGAATGCCGCTGCAGCTGTGACAGGCGCAATGCATGCAAGAGGCTGCAATATAAAACCTTGTTGAACAAACATTTTCTTAAGGTAACCCTCTAATTTTTTATCCATTGGATCTGAGAAAGCACAGCTATCCTCCACCGGGATAGTGGTACGCTTGGCTAAAGAGGAAACTGCTCCCTCCACCTTAGGGACCGTCTGCCATAAGTCTCGTGTGGTGGCGTCTATAGGGAACATTTTTCTAAATATCGGAGGAGGGGAAAAGGGCACACCGGGTCTATCCCACTCCTTACTAATAATTTCTGTAAGCCTTTTTGGTATAGGAAAAACGTCAGTACACACCGGTACCGCATAGTATCTATCCAACCTACATAATTTCTCTGGGATTGCCACCGTGTCGCAATCATTCAGAGCCGCTAACACCTCCCCTAGTAACACACAGAGGTTCTCAAGCTTAAATTTAAAATTTGAAATTTCTGAATCCGGTCTCCCCGGATCAGAACCGTCACCGACAGAATGAAGCTCACCGTCCTCATGTTCTGCAAATTGTGACGCAGTATCAGACATGGCTCTCGTGTCATCAGCGCGCTCTGTCCTTAACCCAGAGCTATCGCGCTTGCCTCTTAATTCGGGCATATTGTATAATACTTCTTTCATAACATTAGCCATATCATGTAAAGTGATTTGTAAGGGCCTTGATGTACTTGGCGCCTCAATCTTACGCACCTCCCGAGCGGGAGACGCAGGTACTGACACGTGAGGAGAGTTAGACGGCATAACTTCCCCCTCGTTGTCTGGTGATAAGTTCTTTATCGGTACAGATTGACTTTTATTCAAAGTAATATCAATACAATTGGTACACATATTTCTATTGGGCTCCACATCGGCTTTTGAACATAATGAACAAGCAGATTCCTCTGTATCAGACCTGTTTAAACAGACTAGCAATGAAGCTAGCAAGCTTGGAAATCACTTTCAATAAGTTTACAAGCAATATAAAAAACGCTGCAGCGCTTTTAAAAACACAGTTGAATAACAAAGAAAACTAATTCAGTTATAGTCAACAATTCTTAACGAGAAGATATTAATTAGCAGAGGATTGCACCCATTAGCAAAAGGATGATTAACCCCTCAATACCCAAAAACGGATATCAAATTAAGATTTAACGCTTTTATCACAGTCAAACACACTGTCACAGATCTGCTGTGACTGATTACCTCCCTCAAAAATGAATTTTGAAGACCCCTGAGCTCTCTAGAGACGTCCTGGATCAAGGAGGAAGAAACAGGAAGACTGTGCTAGAATTTTAACTGCGCAACAAGGCGCTAAAACAAGGTCCCTCCCACTCATATTACAACAGTGGGAGACCTGATATAACGGTTTCTATGCAGAAAATACGTTAGCCATGTGGAAAAAAATCATGCCCAAAAAGATTTATCACCAAAGTACCTCACAAAACGAATAACATGCCAGTAAACGTTTTAAAAACAACATTTTGAATGTCATGCAAAGTTATCACTAAGCCTGCTACCAGTCGCTTCCACTGCAGATAAGGCTTAAACATTATTTCAGTATTAACAGTATTTTCTCAGTCAAATTCTAGTCCCTAGAAAATAACTCAACTGCGCATACATTTATCAGCCTGATACCAGTCGCTACTACTGCATTTAAGGCTGTACTTACATCATATGGGTAACAGCAGTATTTTCTTAGTCAATTCCATTCCCAGAAAATAATGTACTGCACCTACCTCATTTGTGGGGGACCCCGCATGCTATTCCCCTCTTTCTGAAGTTACCCTACTCCTCAGAATGTCGAGAACAGCCAGCGGATCTTAGTTACGTCTGCTAAGATCATAGAAAAACGCAGGCAGATTCTTCTCCAAATACTGCCTGAGATACAAAAAACAGCACACTCCGGTGTCATTTTAAAATAACTAACTTTTGATTGAAGAATAATTAAGTAAAAACTCCAACTCCTCTCGCGACCTCCTTCTTTGTTGAGGGTTGCAAGAGAATGACTGGGTATGACATGTGAGGGGAGGAGCTATATAGCAGCTCTGCTTGGGTGATCCTCTTGCAACTTCCTGTTGGGAAGGAGAATATATCCAATAAGTAATGGATGACCCGTGGACTGAACACACTTAACAAGAGAAACAAAACTTTCCAAGATAACAATTTAATATCTATGGAATGCATGGGTTCAAACGGAACCCCTTGAAGAACTCTAAGAACTAAATTCAAACTCCAGGGAGGAGTAATTGGTCTAAATACAGGCTTAATTCTGGTTAGAGCCTGACAAAAAGACTGAACATCTGCCAAACGTTTGTGAAGCAAAATTGACAAAGCAGAAATCTGTCCCTTTAAGGAACTCGCTGATTACCCTTTCTCCAATCCTTCTTGGAGAAAAGACAGAATCCTGGGAACTTTACTCCATGAGTAGCCCTTGGATTCACACCAAAAAAGATGTTTACGCCATATCTTATGATAGACTTTCTAGTGACAGGCTTACGTGCCTGTATCAAAGTATCAATGACCAAATCTGAGAATCCCCGCTTAGATAAAATCAAGCGTTCAATCTCCAAGCAGTCAGCTGCAGAGAATTTAGATTTGGATGTTGGAAAGGTCCTTGAATGAGACGGTCCTGTCTCAAAGGAAGTTTCCACGGTGCCAGAGAGGACATATCCACTAGATCGTGATCAGGCGTGATCAGGATTACCGAAGCTCTCTCCTGTTTGATCCGAGCAATCACGCATGGAAGGAGAGGAAACGGTGGAAACAAATAAGCTAGGTTTAACGACCAAGGCACTGCCAAGGCATCTATCAGTTTGGCCTGGGGATCCCTCGACCTGGATCCGTATCTTGGAAGCTTGGCATTCTGTCGAGATGCCATCAGATCCAATTCCGGTCTGCCCCATTGGAGAATCAGTGAGGCAAACACCTCCAGATGGAGTTCCCACTCCCCCGGATGAAAAGTCTGTCGACTTAGAAATCCGCTTCCCAGTTCTCTACTCCTGGGATGTAGATTGCCGACAGATAACAAGAGTGGGCCTCCGCCCAACAAATTATCTTGGATACTTCTATCATCGCTAGGGAACTCCTCGTTCCACCCCGATGATTGATATAAGCCACAGTCGTGATATTGTCCGACTGGAATCTGATTAATTTGGCCAAAGCCAACTGAGGCCATGCCTGAAGCGCATTGAATATTGCTCTCAATTCCAGAATATTGATTGGAAGTAGAGACTCCGCTCGCGTTTATACACCCTGAGCCTTCAGGGAATTCCAGACTGCACCCCAGCCTAGTAGGCTGGCGTCCGTTGTCACTATCACCCACAAGGGTCTGCGGAAACATGTCCCCTGGGACAGATGATCCGGCGACAACCACCAAAGAAGAGAGTCTCTGGTCTCTTGATCCAGATTTATCTGAGGAGATAAATTCGCATAGTCCCCATTCCACTGTCCGAGCATGCACAGCTGCAGTGGTCTGAGATGAAAGCGAGCAAACGGAATGATGTCCATTGCCGCTACCATTAATCCAATTACCTCCATACACTGAGCCACTGATGGCCGCGGAATGGACTGAAGGGCTCGGCAAGTATGTAGAATTTTTTATTTTCTGATCGCAGTCAGAAATATTTTCATGTCTACCGAGTCTATCAGAGTTCCCAAGAAGGGAACCCTTGTCCGTGGAACTAGTGTACTCATTTCTAGGTTCACCTTCCAACCGTGAGTTCTCAGAAAGGACAACACTGTGTCTGCATGAGATTTCGTCGGATGATAAGTTGACGCCTGAATCAAAATATCATACAGATAAGGCGCCACTGCTATGCCCTGCGGTCTGAGAACTGCCAGAAGGGACCCTAGAACCTTTGTGAAGATCCTGGGTGCTGTGGCCAACCCGAAGGGAAGAGCCACGAACTGAAAATGTTTGTCCAGGAAAGCAAACCTTAGGAACTGATGATGATCCTTGTGAATAGGGATATGAAGGTATGCATCCTTCAAGTCCACGGTACTTATATATTGACCCTCCTGGATCATTGGTAAAATTGTTCAGATAGTCTCCATCTTGAACGATGGAACTCTGAGAAACTTGTTTAGACACTTGAGATCTAAAATGGGTCTGAATGTTCCCTCTTTTTTGGGAACCACGAAAAGATTTGAGTAAATCCCCTGTCCCTGTTCCAGTCTTGGAACGGGACGAATTACTCCCATAGTCGAGAGGTCTTTTACACAACGTAAGAACGCCTCTCTTTTTATCTGGTCTAAAGACAATCGTGAAAGAAGAAATCTCCCTCTTGGGAGAAAATCCTTGAATTCCAGTTGATACCCGTGGGCCACGATTTCCAATGCCCAGGGGTCCTGAACATCTCTTGCCCAAGCCTGGGCAAAGAAAGAAAGTCTGTCCCCTACTATCGGGGGCCGCCCCTTCATGCTGTCTTTACACGCTAAAATAACAAATCCTGCATTTTTCGCCGCCAATTTAGCAATTTGAAAGGCAGCATCTGTAATAAAAAAATTAGCTAGCTTTAGAGTCTTAATTCTATCCAAAATGTCCTTTAAAGGGGTCTCAACCTTCAGAGACTCTTCTAGAGCCTCAAACCAAAAAGCTGTTGCAGTAATAACTGGAACAATGCAAGCTGTAGGTTGTAAAAGAAAACCCTGATGAATAAATAATTTCTTTAGAAGACCCTCTAACTTCTTATCCATAGGGTCTTTGAAAGAACAACTGTCCTCAATAGGTATAGTTGTACGCTTAGCCAGGGTAGAAATAGCTCCCTCCGCCTTAAGGACCGACTGCCAAGAGTCCCGAATGGGGTCTGATATGGGATACATTTTCTTGAAATTAGGAGGAGGAGAGAACGGTATACCCGGTCTGTCCCATTCCTTTTTTATAATTTCCGAAATTCTTTTAGGAACCGGAAAAACATCAGTGTAAGTAGGTACCTCTAGATATTTGTCCATTTTACACAATTTCTCTGGTGGTATCACAATAGGGTCACAATCATCCAGAGTCGCTAAAACCTCCCGAAGTAACAGGCGGAGGTGTCCAAGCTTAAATTTAAAGGACATGATGTCCGAATCTGTCTGAGGTAACATATTTCCTGAGTCTGAAAGTTCTCCCTCAGACAACAATTCCTTGACCCCAACTCAGAGCCCTGTGAGAGTACATCGGAAATAGCCAATAAAGCATCAGAGGATTCAGTATTCACATTAATACCTGACCTACTGCGTTTACCCTGTAACACTGGTAACTTAGATAATACCTCTGTAAGGGTAGTTGACATAACTGCAGCCATATCCTGCAGAGTAAAAGAATTAGACGCACTTGAGGTCGCTTGTGTGGGTGTTAAAGGTTGTGACACTTGGGGAGAATTAGATGGCATATCCTGATTCTCTTCAGACTGAGAATCATCCTTAGGCACACTTTCTTTACCTAAAATATGTTTTTACATTGTAAGGCCCTTTCAGTAAAAGAGGTACACAAAGTAAAAGGGGGTTCCACAATGGCTTCTAAACACATAGAGCAATTAGTTTCCTCAATGACAGACATGTTGAACAGACTAGTAATAACCACAATAGTCGAAGAACACCTTATTTATTGATTTCAATAACTTTTAAAAAAAAATGTGTACTGCGCCTTTAAGAAATAAAAAAGTGCACAATTTTTGCCTAAACTGCCTAAAACGTTAAATAACGCTACACAATTAAATATACTGATTCAATTGGCCCAAAAATTATTGCACCCTATAAGCAAAGGGTGAATTTACCCTCTGAGACATTTTATAGCAAAAAATATATCTTAAGTGAAAAAATGACCCCTGCACCTCGCCACAGCGTTGCTGTGGTGCCTACCTGCCCCCAGGGTACTGCAAAATGACTCGACAACGATCTGGTGAACAGAATACAAGTTTAGGCCCCACCGGAGTAAACTGCGCATCTGAGCGCGTGAAATAGACCCCGCCCATCATGGACGTCGTCCTAACAGTCTGTATAACCGCATGGGAAGCGGTTGAAAACTAAGCCATGTGGTCCCCCTAAACACTGCAGCCCTACTGACTTTTTGTGAATAAAATAAAAAACGTCAAGCTGCCTCTCCCAGTGTCCCATTGAATATTGCTCACAGCCCAATACAATGTCAAGTAAAATATATAAACACAAGATTTTCAGTAATACCCTCTGTGTACAGGTCTACTGCTTACCCCTTCCCTTGCAGGGAAAAAATGTCAGCCAGTTCTGATATACCAAGTCTCCTCAGAAATAAAAGACTGAACATACCTCAATGCTGCTTGTAGCATGAAACCGTTCTCCACACTGAAGATTTCTCTTGCACTACCTTCAGAAGCTCTGTGGGAACCAACATGGATCTTAGTTACATCTGCTAAGATCATCAACCTCAGGGCAGAAATCTTCTTCTTCCATATCTCCCTGAGGAAATAGTACTCACCGGTACCATTTAAAATAAAAAACTTCTTGATTGAAGAATCTAAAACTAACACCTCACTTTACCTCTTCCTATTACTAACACAGGCAAAGAGAATGACTGGGGTGGAGGGAAGGGAGGAGCTATATATACAGCTCTGCTGTGGTGCTCTTTGCCACTTCCTGTTAGCAGGAGGTTAATATCCCACAAGGATGAAATACGTGGACTCGTCGTATCTTGTAGAAGAAAATACCCAACTAACTGTGTAAATTAATCTATCACCTCTGCCTAGCTACTTTTAGAATATTTAAAATTACAAAAAACTTATTCTCGTGGTTCCTGCAGGTAAAGCACATTCCTGCTGGCAAATGTTGACTAACTTAGTTTAAAGGGACAGTATATAACTTGTACTTACAAAATTTTACTTGCAATCAGTTAACATACTAGGTGACTGTGAAAAGAAAATTAATGCGTTAATACCTTGTTTGCTGTAATCATTTTACAACAGCCGAACTACACCTACCACTACTATTAGTCAAGCATTTGTAAAATGAATATGAAATTATACCCATGTCTAATGATTACCACTGCCTGAAGCTGGATAACATGACTGCTACATATCTGAGACTCTACAAACAATTATTTGATGGGTCCTTACTTTCATCACATTAGGTAGTGCAGAACAGTAACTAAAAACTTTACACAAAACTTTGCTTCAAATATAACTTGCAACTTTGTGCCTAAACATTCTGTCTGAAGGACAATCTAAACCCCGAAGGGAATTTTTTAATATGAACTTTTTTACAAAGACTTGTTATTACTAGCGCTGATTACTGATTTACTTAGTGTGACAGGTGTCATCTTAACTTTAACTTATTGTATGTTTAGACAATCATTTTTATTTATTATTCTAAAGTAGTTTAGTCCCCAACTGCCTAGAGTGCCACTTCCTGTTAGATGTTTTATCCAAGTGTAATACCAAATCAAATATCAGTAGGGGGTGCACTCATCTGAAACCAAGGTAAACTAACTGAATGTGACTTACACAGTAGCAAAAATAAATAGCAATAGAATGGTATTTAAATATGAAAGAGGGGGCGGAGCTTGCCTATGAACCAAGATGGAGACTTTTTCCTAAAGCTCCGTGTATCAAGATAGGGAAAAGGGACTTCACCCCTTCAAACCTGCGTCTAGAGGGACATATTAGTGCTCATAAGTATGATGAAATAACAGGGAATGAGGAGGGCGCCTTCCCTGAGGCCAGAACAAATACTGAAGATAAAAATTAGACAGCTTGGAAAAACGGCATATCGCCATCTTGCTGCACTATTTACCGTAGAGACCCGGCAAAGTAATGCACTGGGCCACAGCAAGCGGAGGTCGGTCTGACACTATACAAGACCCACAGCAGTGACAACTCGACCGGAGAGCCCTGCAACACCTAATTATACCGGCAACGTCTAGATTGTGAGTACTTGGCTTGAGATCGCCATTTCCCCCTAACTGATGTTAATAATGTCCCAGACAGCTGAATAGGGACACGCAAGCAGCATACTCAAACCGGAGCTATATTGCCACTAAGACAAAGACCGGGGACATACTCAGCAATCTGCTTCTAAACAAATGTTTAGACCGGAGGTAAAGAGAACCTAGAAAGCAGAAAGTATATAAAACACAAAAATCACACAATAGGGATAGCAGCGAGTGTGACTTTGAGACGGTCCCATGCTAGAAGGTTTAGATTGGAACTGAATAATTAAATACCTAATTAGAGAAGAGAAGAGCTATTGTAGAGCTGAGGTCATCCCTATCACCCATGGACTATAGGTTAGTGCTGAAAAGGCCTCTGGGACTAGAAATTCTTCACTATAGCAGTGTAAAAACGGTTTGTTTTCGATTCTAGGGACTGTGTCCTTAATTTTGGTAGTCCCCTAAGAGACTGATCAGTGTGAGCACATTTTGCTGAGAGTGTGGGCCTACACTTTGCCTTCCTGTCTAGTGCTTTCACATCTACTAAACATTGCCTTCTTTTTCTATACAAGACTGCCACCGAGTGGCCAACAGGGACAGTGCAGCCAGGTGAAACCAGCATTCTCTCAACCATTAACTTAGAAGGAGATTGAAACCACAGGCCAATTGACCCCAAATTCTTCCCAGGAGCAACACCATATACTTTTTTATAAATCCAAGAATAATAAAATGACCTCAAAGAGATTAAATAAACTAGAGAAGCCAGGTAAAACAACCCCTGTTACTTCCTTTTTCAAGCCTTCTCAAGGAGAAAACCCCAGGGATCAGATTAAAGAAACTGAGGATACCATTGAAGCCCCACCAACAGTATCTGACACACTGGAAGATAACACCCCCCTAACAAGAGCCGACTTACATTTGCTTGTCTCCAAACAAGACATCACCAACAGTTTTGATAAACTATGGGCTAAGATAGACACTATGCATACATCCATGAACGCGAGCCTAAGCGACATTAAAAAAGAAATAACTGACTTGGGCACGAGAGTAGAAACTTTGGAAGACAACTGTGACAACTTAGTAGAAGATGTAGAGATGACGGTGCAACAAGTCTCACAACAACAACAGGTGGTTAACGAGCTATTAGATAAAATTGAGGACATGGAAAACAGAAATAGGAGAAGTAACATTCGTCTCAAAGGTATTCCAGAATCAGTCAAGCCCGAGGAGCTCCCATCCTATCTCCACCAGTTATTCTGTGCAATTACAGGAGTGGACCCTTCTACGGAGATTGAAATTGAAAGGGCCCATAGGGCTCTAAAACCCAGACCTAAAGCGGACCTTCCACCAAGAGACGTTATTGTTGCATTTCTGAGATTTCCTGAAAAGGAGAAGATTCTCAGAGAGGCAGCTAAACATCCGACCTTTCGGTTCCGCGGAAACGTGGTCCATTTTTTTCAAGACCTTAGCACCAGAACGTTACAAAGAAGAGGTTCCCTGAGGCCCCTAACTACCCTCCTAAGGAAACACCAGATCCAATACAGGTGGGGCTATCCATTTGCCCTACATATAACCAAAGACAACAAAATTCTCACAATCAGAGATCCAGTAGGGATTCCAGATGTCTGTGCAGCACTAGATCTAGGAACTCCAGCACTACCAGATCCCTTGTTACCAACAGAGGCAGCAATGTCACAACGTGTGCCCCTGAAGTCACAGAGGTCACAATGGACAAGGATCCCTAAGAAGAGAACAAAGAATAAATGAGAGACTTAGTCCAAAGTGTCTAGGTTATTTTCTTTCTTTCTCCCCTATAGGTTGTCATAGCCAGTGGATCACGATGACTAGTGATTCCTGCCTATGGATTTATGATCTGAGTCATCACACAGTTGGTAATGTGTTTCCACAAGATGTTAACTTTAATATTTCCACTAAACATTAGGTTAGTGACCCTTTCTGTGGGAAACTATGGGTCCACAATATAGAGTTATGAATACGAATGCCGTGTCTTTAAATGTTAAATATTCTCAATATTAGGCGATTGAGAGGTTAGTTTTAAGTTTCCTGCAGATGTTAGTTTGTTCATGCATAGCAAGATAATTCTGAGCGTAACTATATAGATGTTAAAGATGTTAATTATAGTTAATTATATACTCTAAAAGCACTAAAGGTATACAACTTTATATAATGCCCCCCAAATTATGTTACAAAGGGGGATAGTTGGCCCTACCCTAGTTCTTGATTTTCCCCGAAACTTAACTTAATATGTTATACCAAGAAGTTAATTGTACAGAATTGTTTTTTGTATCAGGTTTATCTAGATGGATCATTTATACTGTTTTCATTATAATAAACCTGTTTTTTTCTTTTTCTCTTTTTCAGACTTTTTCTTTTCTCTCCTCTTTTTCTCTCTCATCCCTCCCTCCCCTGCAAGGACCACGGAACCCATCACCACACTGGCGAAGGTCAAAAATCACTCCTAGAATCCATAGAACCAAAGAGCGGGGTAAGATCTCTCTCCCACACCTAGGACTTATAGTTTCACAGATCATAGGGAAACGCACTAGGAACATCAAACATGCATATGGCCTCATCTAATATAACCCTAGTCTCTCATAATGTGAGAGGACTAAATTCAGATGTTAAGAGGAGAAAAGCACTAGCCCAATATAGACAAATGGGAGCCAATGTAATATTTTTACAAGAGACCCATTTTACGTCCGATCAAGTCCCAAATTACTGGGAAAGACAGTTCCCCTTACACTTCCATTCCACTACCAACAAGAAAAAGAGAGGTGTGTCTATCTTGCTACACTCCTCTTTAAACTTTCACCTCACTAACACCATCAGTGATAAAGAAGGCAGATACATAATTATAAGAGGAATATTAAACGAGGTGGAAGTAGTCTTCTGCAATGTATATGCTCCAAATGAGCAACAGGATCAGTTTTTCACTAGGTTGTCACTCCTCCTGACCAGCTGGAATGCAACAAGAATATTTCTGGCAGGAGATTTTAACGTATATCTATACAAACATGGTTCCTACTCAAATACGCAGCAACTTCCTAAACACAACAGACATGCAAGCAAGGCTAATTCAATTTTAAAAACGTTAGAGGGACACAACCTATTAGATTCCTGGAAGGCCCTATACGGTGATACTTCAGACCACACTTTCTTTTCCTCGGCCCACCACAAATACTTTAGGCTAGATTACATTTTCATGAGTCAAATATTACTAACGAATCTGATTTCCTCCTCTATTTCTCCATGTGTGTGGTCAGACCACGCCATGGTGTTAATAAAGGTGGAGGGGCTTCTCCCTCCCAATTCTATGAAAAGTTGGACATATGACCCTACAATTCTGAAAGACCCTACACAGAAAGAGGCTATACTTGCACACATGATGGAATATTGGAATCTTAACATTGACACTGTAGAAAACCCCGTTCAGGTGTGGGCGGCACATAAATCGGTTTTGAGAGGATTATTAATCCAAATGAAATCACAACACAAACGCAAAGCAAAAGCACTAGTTAGTACTTATCAGTCGGAAATAGCTGCTTTGGAAAGGAGACACAAATTGACGGGATCCAATAACACCTATAAAATTCTACAAGACAAGAGACAGGCCTTAGATAAATTACTTAATGATCAATCTATTAGAACAGGGCTAAGACTACAATCTAAATATTTCATCTACGCGAATAAGCCAGATAAGTTCCTAGCTAACAAAATTAGAAACAAGACTAGAGATATTACAATTCCCACACTTCGCAAGCCAGGAGGGGAATTGACCTCCAATCCGGGAGATATAGTCAACACTTTTGCCACATATTACGGGGCCCTATATGACGGACACAAAGTTAACAAAACAGCACAAACCCAAGAGTTACTCGCTAAATTCTTAGACGATGCTCACCTACCCTCGGTTAACCAGCAAGAGATCGACATCCTAAATGCGGATATCACAAATCAGGAGGTGTTAACAGTCTTACAGGAACTAAAACCAGGGAAGGCGGCGGGCCCGGATGGCTTTCCAGGTGACTATTATAAATTATTTACAGCATCCCTCACGCCCCATTTAGTCAAATTTTGTAATCATATCTTGCAAGGCCATACCATCCCTCCAGAACTTCTAGATGCCAAGATCATAGTAATTCCCAAGCCAGGCAAAGATAAATTGTCATGTCACAACTATAGACCAATCTCCCTGATAAACCAGGATTTAAAAATTTTTACAAAAATCTTAGCTAACCGCCTAAAACATATTCTTCCCAAATTAATCCACCCCGACCAGGTAGGTTTTATTAAAAATAGAGAAGCCCCAGACAATATCAGGAGAATGATTGCCCTAATCGATTACGCTCAAGACACAAAAACGCCTTCTCTGTTGCTCTCTTTGGACGCAGAGAAGGCGTTTGATAGAGTTGATTGGGATTTCATGCAGGCAGTTTTGGAGGGAGTCGGTATTAGAGGCCCATTTTTAAAAGCAATCAAAAATATTTACTCCTCCCCGACAGCAAGAGTCAGAGCTATGGGCCACCAATCTGACAAGTTTGCTATCCTTAACGGTACCCGACAGGGGTGCCCGCTGTCCCCCCTGTTATTTGCACTATGTATAGAACCCCTAGCCCAACACATCAGAAATTCCCCAGACATCTCAGGGATAACTATCAAACGGGGGGAGTACAAACTTACTCTATTTGCGGATGACATCTTGCTTTCCTTGACCAAACCCTTGATCTCCCTGCCGAATCTCTACAAAACTATTGGTACATTCTCCGAAATCTCGGGTTATAAAGTAAATTTAGAGAAATGTGAGGCTATGCCCATAGCACTTCCTGACCACACAAAAAAGCTGATAGAACTGAATTTTGAATTCAAATGGGTCAAACAATACATCCGATATTTAGGGGTCAACTTAACAAAAAGCTCTTCAGAATTATACCGGGCTAATTTCCCCACTCTATATAAATCTATCAAGCAAGACCTAAGAAACTGGAGCAAACTAGGATTTTCTTGGTTTGGTAGATTATCGGCAGTCAAAATGACAGTGCTCCCACGGATGCTATATCTGTTCCGCACCCTACCTATAAATATCCCAAAGCAGGATCTTGAAGATCTTCAAAAACACACCAATAGCTTCATAAGAGGCAATAAAAAGGCCCGAATCTCATCTAATATACTTAATAGACATAGAAAATTGGGGGGAGTCGGGGCACCAAATTTCAATCAATATTACCAAGCGGCTAGGCTAGCACAAACAGCCCTCCTCAACGAACTAGATGAGGATATCATCTGGACAAAAATTGAGGCAGACATTACAGAAATAGAGCCACGAACATTAGTGCTTTGGGATCCGAATCGCTGCTCTGGGAAAAATCATATTACTTTCCCAATCTCAGACCTCATGATTACACAGTGGGCCAAACTCACCTCAACTCTTCAGCTACTACCACATAACTCTATCAAAACACCACTTAGATGTATAGTTAGTAGGGAACGTATTTCAATCATTAAAAAGTGGGAAAACAGAGGACTATATAGGATAGCGGACTTGTTGGAAAGGGGTAAAATGATCACCTATACACACTTACAAGAAAAACTCCACCCAATCAAACTTCACTGGTTCTTATACCTACAAATCTCTTCTACTATACAACACATAACTTCAGTAGGCTCAACCAAACCTCTCACCACTTTAGAAATTATGTGCAGCTCGCTACTAAGACCCAAGAAGTCTATAACACGTTTATACCAGACAATTCAATGTGCCACAGGGAACACTAAAAACCCTCTTCAAATTAGATGGGAGGCGGACCTAGATAAGGAATTTGACATACAAACATGGGATGACATTTTATATAATGCGGGAAGAGGGTTGCTTAGTGCAGATTTACTTGAAAACTGTATTAAGACTAACTTTCGTTGGTATCTCACTCCGACAATAACCTCACACACTCTTAGACACGGATCCAGACTCTGCTATAGAGGTTGCGAAGAAGTGGGATCATACAAACATATGTGGTGGGATTGCCCCCACGCTCACAGAATTTGGAATAAACTATCGCGTTTTCTAAGCTCTATCTTGGAAAGCCCCATTAAACTCTCAATAGAACAAGCATTACTACATACAAGACTTAGAGAATTCAACAAACACATAAACCAGTTCATTAAGATGACCTGCACAGCCACTAGGGTGTGTATAGCACGCCGCTGGAGGGTGAGCGCCCCAACTTGGGGGGAAATTATAATTAAGATTAGACATTACTACAATATGTCAGCACAGGCAGCTACTCTACAAGGTACACAGGAAACCTTCCAGAAGGTCTGGTTTTACTGGATCATGTATGATACACCTAATTCTAGAGTAGAAGACAGGTGAAGGGTTATTTATATATAGGTCCACTTATTCACTCACGTTTAAATTACAGGCCTTGGTGCAATGGGTCAGAAACCAAACCAAATTCCACAGAGTAATAGATGAGATTCCGTATAAGTCCTTATCTACCCCCCCTCTCCCATCCTCTTTCTCTTCATTTCTGACTACTCTCTTCCTTTTTCACTATCTCATACTTTATTCACAATCAAAAGCAGCCATAATTTGAACTTTTATGGCAGAGATCTGAGTAACCTAAAATACTAATTTTGATTGTTTTAGTCTCTTAATGACATCTAGGTTATTGGCGGAATCCTGCAAGTATTGACAGATGAATATTTGTAATAAGGTCAAACTTTTTTTAAAAAAAAAAAAAATTTCTCTTCTTTCTTTTTCTTTTCCTTTTTCTAGATAAGCTTTACGCTGTCATTGTCATTATTAAACTGTATCGTATTTCCAGATTTCTGATATATGTTATATATTACTGTAAAATTATCAATAAAAATCTATTTCAAACTAAATATGAAAGAGAGTGAATAAAATGTTATCAAAATAATCAGATATATACACAAAATCATAAAAAGTTCATACACAATTGGAAAAGTCTGGAAATTCTTGTGGGACGTACTTAGGTTCCAGGCCTAGGCAGCTCACTGTGAAGGGATATGGCTCTTCTCCTGTGGTAGTTGATCTGAAAGCAGCAAACAAAAACAGAGGTACCATATTGCCACGTACAGTCTTAACAGGACAGAAAGTACTAAATAGCAAATAATGCAATCACAATTCAATTGCGCTAAAGGTCAAGGTGCAAATAAGGCAAGTTGGAGTCTCACAGTCATCCAAGAAGACTGGTGCCCCACAAAAAACACCAACGGTGACATGTTCAGTCCTCCAACCAACCAGCTTATGGACTTGACATGAGGTATATATATATATATATATATATATATATATATATATATATATATATATATATATATATATATATATATATATATATATATATATATATATATATATATATATCATAATTTATGTAAGAACTTACCTGATAAATTAATTTCTTTCATATTGGCAAGAGTCCATGAGCTAGTGACGTATGGGATATACATTCCTACCACGAAGGGCAAAGTTTCCCAAACCTCAAAATGCCTATAAATACACCACTCACCACACCCACAATTCAGTTTAACGAATAGCCAAGAAGTGGGGTGATAAGAAAGGAGCGAAAGCATCAACAAGGAATTGGAATAATTGTGCTTTATACAAAAAAATCATAACCACCACAAAAAAAGGGTGGGCCTCATGGGCTCTTGCCAATATGAAAGAAATGAATTTATCAGGTAAGTTCTTACATAAATTATGTTTTCTTTCATGTAATTGGCAAGAGTCCATGAGCTAGTGACGTATGGGATAGCAGATACCCAAGATGTGGAACTTCCACGCAAGAGTCACTAGAGAGGGAGGGATAAAATAAAGACAGCCAATTCCGCTGAAAAAATAATCCACAACCCAAATCAAAAAGTTTTAATCTTATAATGAAAAAAACCCTGAAATTATAAGCAGAAGAATCAAACTGAAACAGCTGCCTGAAGTACTTTTCTACCAAAAACTGATTCTGAAGAAGAAAAAAACATCAAAATGGTAGAATTTAGTAAAAGTATGCAAAGAAGACCAAGTTGCTGCTTTGCAAATCTGATCAACAGAAGCTTCATTCCTAAAAGCCCAGGAAGTAGAAACTGACCTAGTAGAATGAGCCGTAATCCTTTGAGGCAGGGATTTACCCGACTCCACATAGGCATGATGAATCAAAGACTTCAACCAAGACGCCAAAGAAATGGCAGAAGCCTTCTGACCTTTCCTAGAACCAGAAAAGATAACAAATAGACTAGAAGTCTTTCCGAAATCTTTAGTAGCTTCAACATAATATTTCAAAGCTCTTACTACATCCAAAGAATGTAAAGATCTCTCCAGAGAATTCTTAGGATTAGGACACAATGAAGGGACAATAATTTCTCTACTAATGTTGTTAGAATTCACAACTTTAGGTAAAAATTTAAATGAAGTCCGCAACACCGCCTTATCCTGATGAAAAATCAGAAAAGGAGATTCACAAGAAAGAGCAGATAACTCAGAAACTCTTCTAGCAGAAGAGATGGCCAAATGGAACTAAAACTTTTCAAGAAAGTAATTTAATATCCAGACAATGCATAGGTTCAAACGGAGGAGCCTGTAAAGCCCTCCGAACCAAATTAAGACTCCAAGGAGGAGAGATTGACTTAATGACAGGCTTGATACGAACCAAAGCCTGTACAAAACAATGAATATCAGGATGATTAGCAATCTTTCTGTGAAAAAGAACAGAAAGAGCAGAGATTTGTCCTTTCAAGGAACTTGCAGACAAACCCTTATCCAAACCATCCTGAAGAAACTGTAAAATTCTAGGAATTCTAAAAGAATGTCAAGAGAATTTATGAAAAGAACACCAAGAAATGTAAGTCTTCCAAACTCGGTAATAAATCTTTCTAGACACAGATTTACGAGCCTGTAACATAGTATTAATCACTGAGTCAGAGACACCTCTATGACTAAGTATTAAGCGTTCAATCTCCATACCTTCAAATTTAATGATTTGAGATCCTGATGGAAAAATGGGCCTTGAGATAGAAGGTCTGGCCTTAATGGAAGTGTCCAAGGTTGGCAACTGGCCATCCGAACGAGATCCGCATACCAAAACCTGTGTGGCCATGCTGGAGCCACCAGCAGTACAAACGAACGCTCCATTAGGATTTTGGAAATCACTTTTGGAAGAGGAACTAGAGGCGGAAAGATATAAGCAGGTTGATAATTCCAAGGAAGTGACAACACGTCCACCGCTTTCTTGTTTAGACAAGCAGCCATCAGATCTATTTCTGGAAGTCCCCAGATTTGAACAATCTGAAGAAATACCTCTGGGTGAAGAGACCATTCGCCCGGATGTAACGTCTGGCGACTGAGATAATCCGCTTCCCAATTGTCTATACCTGGGATGTGAACCGCAGAGATTAGACAGGAGCTGGATTCCGCCCATACCAGTATACGAAATACTTCTTTCATAGCCTGAGGACTGTGAGTCCCACCTTGATGATTGACATACGCCACGGTTGTGACATTGTCTGTCTGAAAACAAATAAACAATTCTCTCTTCAGAGGAGGCCAGAACTGAAGAGCTCTGAAAATCGCACAGAGTTACAAAATGTTGATTGGTAATCTCGCCTCCTGAGATTCCCAAACCCCCTGCGCTGTCAGAGATCCCCATACAGCTCCCCAACCTGAAAGACTCGCATCTGTTGAGATCACAGTCCAGGTTGGACGAACAAAAGAGGCCCCTTGAATTAAACGATGGTGATCCAACCAACAAGTCAGAGAAGATCGAACATTGGGATTTAAGGATATTAATTGTGATATCTTTGTATAATCCCTGCACCATTGGATCAGCATACAAAGCAGGAGAGCAAAGGGGATCGCGTCCGATGCAGCAGTCATGAGACCAAGAATTTCCATGCACAAAGCTACCGAAGGGAATGATTGAGACTGAAGGTTTTGACAAGCTGAAACCAATTTCAGACGTCTCTTTTCTGTTAGAGACAAAGTCATGGACAATGAATCTATTTGGAAACCCAAAAAACATAATTTATGTAAGAACTTACCTGATAAATTCATTTCTTTCATATTAGCAAGAGTCCATGAGCTAGTGACGTATGGGATATACATTCCTACCAGGAGGGGCAAAGTTTCCCAAACCTTAAAATGCCTATAAATACACCCCTCACCACACCCACAATTCAGTTTAACGAATAGCCAAGAAGTGGGTTGATAAGAAAAAAGTGCGAAAGCATATAAAATAAGGAATTGGAATAATTGTGCTTTATACAAAAAAATCATAACCACCAAAAAAAGGGCGGGCCTCATGGACTCTTGCTAATATGAAAGAAATGAATTTATCAGGTAAGTTCTTACATAAATTATGTTTTCTTTCATGTAATTAGCAAGAGTCCATGAGCTAGTGACGTATGGGATAATGACTACCCAAGATGTGGATCTTTCCACGCAAGAGTCACTAGAGAGGGAGAGATAAAATAAAGACAGCCAATTCCTGCTGAAAATAATCCACACCCAAAATAAAGTTTAATGAAAAACATAAACAGAAGATTCAAACTGAAACCGCTGCCTGAAGTACTTTTCTACCAAAAACTGCTTCAGAAGAAGAAAATACATCAAAATGGTAGAATTTAGTAAAAGTATGCAAAGAGGACCAAGTTGCTGCTTTGCAAATCTGATCAACCGAAGCTTCATTCTTAAACGCCCAGGAAGTAGAAACTGACCTAGTAGAATGAGCTGTAATCCTTTGAGGCGGAGTTTTACCCGACTCGACATAGGCATGATGAATTAAAGATTTCAACCAAGATGCCAAAGAAACGGCAGAAGCTTTCTGGCCTTTTCTAGAACCGGAAAAGATAACAAATAGACTAGAAGTCTTTCGGAAAGACTTAGTAGCTTCAACATAATATTTCAAAGCTCTAACAACATCCAAAGAATGCAACGATTTCTCCTTAGAATTCTTAGGATTAGGACATAATGAGGAAACCACAATTTCTCTACTAATGTTGTTAGAATTCACAACCTTAGGTAAAAATTCAAAAGAAGTTCGCAACACCGCCTTATCCTGATGAAAAATCAGAAAAGGAGACTCACAAGAAAGAGCAGATAATTCAGAGACTCTTCTGGCAGAAGAGATTGCCAAAAGGAACAAAACTTTCCAAGAAAGTAATTTAATGTCCAATGAATGCATGGGTTCAAAAGGAGGAGCTTGAAGAGCCCCCAGAACCAAATTCAAACTCCAAGGAGGAGAAATTGACTTAATGACAGGTTTTATACGAACCAAAGCTTGTACAAAACAATGAATATCAGGAAGATTAGCAATCTTTCTGTGAAAAAGAACAGAAAGAGCAGAGATTTGTCCTTTCAAAGAACTTGCGGATAAACCTTTATCTAAACCATCCTGAAGAAACTGTAAAATTCTCGGAATTCTAAAAGAATGCCAAGAAAAATGATGAGAAAGACACCAAGAAATATAAGTCTTCCAGACTCTATAATATATCTCTCTAGATACAGATTTACGAGCCTGTAACATAGTATTAATCACAGAGTCAGAGAAACCTCTTTGACCAAGAATCAAGCGTTCAATCTCCATACCTTTAAATTTAAGGATTTGAGATCCTGATGGAAAAAAGGACCTTGCGACAGAAGGTCTGGTCTTAGCGGAAGAGTCCACGGATGGCAAGAGGCCATCCGGACAAGATTCGCATACCAAAACCTGTGAGGCCATGCCGGAGCTACCAGCAGAACAAACGAGCATTCCTTCAGAATCTTGGAGATTACTCTTGGAAGAAGAACTAGAGGCGGAAAGATATAGGCAGGATGATACTTCCAAGGAAGTGATAATGCATCCACTGCTTACGCCTGAGGATCCCGGGATCTGGACAGATACCTGGGAAGTTTCTTGTTTAGATGAGACGCCATCAGATCTATTTCTGGAAGCCCCCACATTTGAACAATCTGAAGAAATACCTCTGGGTGAAGAGACCAGTCGCCCGGATGCAATGTTTGGCGACTGAGATAATCCGCTTCCCAATTGTCTATACCTGGGATATGAACCGCAGAGATTAGACAGGAGCTGGATTCCGCCCAAACCAGAATTCGAGATACTTCTTTCATAGCCAGAGGACTGTGAGTCCCTCCTTGATGATTGATGTATGCCACAGTTGTGACATTGTCTGTCTGAAAACAAATGAACGATTCTCTCTTCAGAAGAGGCCAAGACTGAAGAGCTCTGAAAATTGCACGGAGTTCCAAAATATTGATCGGTAATCTCACCTCCTGAGATTCCCAAACTCCTTGTGCCGTCAGAGATCCCCACACAGCTCCCCAACCTGTAAGACTTGCATCTGTTGAAATTACAGTCCAGGTCGGAAGAACAAAAGAAGCCCCCTGAATTAAACGATGGTGATCTGTCCACCACGTTAGAGAGTGTCGTACAATCGGTTTTAAAGATATTAATTGAGATATCTTTGTGTAATCCCTGCACCATTGATTCAGCATACAGAGCTAAAGAGGTCGCATGTGAAAACGAGCAAAGGGGATCGCGTCCGATGCAGCAGTCATAAGACCTAGAATTTCCATGCATAAGGCTACCGAAGGGAATGATTGTGACTGAAGGTTTTGACAAGCTGAAATCAATTTTAGACGTCTCTTGTCTGTCAAAGACAGAGTCATGGACACTGAATCTATCTGGAAACCCAGAAAGGTTACCCTTGTCTGAGGAGTCAATGAACTTTTTAGTGAATTGATCCTCCAACCATGATCTTGAAGAAACAACACAAGTCGATTCGTATGAGATTCTGCTAAATGTAAAGACTGAGCAAGTACCAAGATATCGTCCAAATAAGGAAATACCACAATACCCTGTTCTCTGATTACAGACAGAAGGGCACCGAGAACCTTTGTAAAAATTCTTGGAGCTGTAGCTAGGCCAAACGGCAGAGCCACAAACTGGTAATGCTTGTCCAGAAAAGAGAATCTCAGGAACTGATAATGATCTGGATGAATCAGAATATGCAGATATGCATCCTGTAAATCTATTGTGGACATATAATGCCCTTGTTGAACAAAAGGCAAGATAGTCCTTACAGTTACCATTTTGAACGTTGGTATCCTTACATAACGATTCAATATTTTTAGATCCAGAACTGGTCTGAAGGAATTCTCCTTCTTTGGTACAATGAAGAGATTTGAATAAAACCCCAGTCCCTGTTCCAGAACTGGAACTGGCATAATTACTCCAGCCAACTCTAGATCTGAAACACATTTCAGAAATGCTTGAGCTTTCACTGGATTTACTGGGACACGGGAAAGAAAAAATCTCTTTACAGGAGGTCTTATCTTGAAACCAATTCTGTACCCTTCTGAAACAATGTTCTGAATCCAAAGATTGTGAACAGATTTGATCCAAATGTTTTTGAAAAAACGTAACCTGCCCCCTACCAGCTGAGCTGGAATGAGGGCCGCACCTTCATGTGGACTTAGAAGCTGGCTTTGCTTTTCTAGAAGGCTTGGATTTATTCCAGACTGGAGATGGTTTCCAAACTGAAACTGCTCCTGAGGATGAAGGATCAGGCTTTTGTTCTTTGTTGAAACGAAAGGAACGAAAACGATTATTAGCCCTGTTTTTACCCTTAGATTTTTTATCCTGTGGTAAAAAAATTCCTTTCCCACCAGTAACAGTTGAGATAATAGAATCCAACTGAGAACCAAATAATTTGTTACCCTGGAAAGAAATGGAAAGTAGAGTCGATTTAGAAGACATATCAGCATTCCAAGTTTTAAGCCATAAAGCTCTTCTAGCTAAAATAGCTAGAGACATAAACCTGACATCAACTCTGATAATATCAAAAATGGCATCACAGATAAAATTATTAGCATGTTGAAGAAGAATAATAATATTATGAGAATCATGATCTGTTACTTGTTGCGCTAAAGTTTCCAACCAAAAAGTTGAAGCTGCAGCAACATCAGCCAATGATATAGCAGGTCTAAGAAGATTACCTGAACACAGATAAGCTTTTCTTAGAAAGGATTCAATTTTCCTATCTAAAGGATCCTTAAAGGAAGTACCATCTGACGTAGGAATAGTAGTACGTTTAGCAAGGGTAGAAATAGCCCCATCAACCTTAGGGATTTTGTCCCAAAATTCTAATCTGTCAGACGGCACAGGATATAATTGCTTAAAACGTTTAGAAGGAGTAAATGAATTACCCAATTTATCCCATTCTCTGGAAATTACTTCAGAAATAGCACCAGGAACAGGAAAAACTTCTGGAATAACCACAGGAGATTTAAAGACCTTATCTAAACGTTTAGAATTAGTATCAAGAGGACCAGAATCCTCAATTTCTAAAGCAATTAGTACTTCTTTAAGTAAAGAACGAATAAATTCCATTTTAAATAAATATGAAGATTTATCAGCATCAATCTCTGAGACAGAATCCTCTGAACCAGAAGAGTCATTATAATCAGAATGATGATGTTCATTTAAAAATTAATCTGTATAAAGAGAAGTTTTAAAAGATTTTTTATGTTTACTAGAAGGAGGAATAACAGACATAGCCTTCTTGATGGATTCAGAAACAAAATCTCTTATGTTATCAGGAACATTCTGAACATTAGATGTTGATGGAACTGCAACAGGTAATGGTACATTACTAAAGGAAATATTATCTGCATTAACAAGTTTGTCATGACAATTAATACAAACAACAGCTGGAGGAATAGCTACCAAAAGTTTACAGCAGATACACTTAGCTTTGGTAGTTCCAGCACCAGACAGCGATTTTCCTGAAGTATCTTCTGACTCAGATGCAACGTGAGACATCTTGCAATATGTAAGAGAAAAAACAACATATAAAGCAAAATTGATCAAATTCCTTAAATGACAGTTTCAGGAATGGGAAAAAATGCCAATGAACAAGCTTCTAGCAACCAGAAGCAAAGAAAAATGAGACTTAAATAATGTGGAGACAAAAGCGACGCCCATATTTTTTTAGCGCCAAATAAGACGCCCACATTATTTGGCGCCTAAATGCTTTTTGGCGCCAAAAATGACGCCATGTCCGGAACGCCGACATTTTTGGCGCAAAAGAACGTCAAAAATGACGCAACTTCCGGCCACACGTATGACGCCGAAAACAGAAAAGATTTTTTGCGCCAAAAAAGTCCGCGCCAAGAATGACGCAATAAAATGAAGCATTTTCAGCCCCCGCGAGCCTAACAGCCCACAGGGAAAAAAGTCACATTTTTAAGGTAAGAAAAATAATTGATTCAAGTGCATTATCCCAAATATGAAACTGACTGTCTGAAAATAAGGAATGTTGAACATCCTGAGTCAAGGCAAATAAATGTTTGAATACATATATTTAGAACTTTATAAACAAAGTGCCCAACCATAGCTTAGAGTGTCACAGAAAATAAGACTTACTTACCCCAGGACACTCATCTACATGTTTGTAGAAAGCCAAACCAGTACTGAAACGAAAATCAGCAGAGGTAATGGTATATATATAAGAGTATATCGTCGATCTGAAAAGGGAGGTAAGAGATGAATCTCTACGACCGATAACAGAGAACCTATGAAATAGACCCCGTAGAAGGAGATCACTGCATTCAAAATAGGCAATACTCTCCTCACATCCCTCTGACATTCACTGCACGCTGAGAGGAAAGCCGGGCTCCAACCTGCTGCGGAGCGCATATCAACGTAGAATCTAGCACAAACTTACTTCACCACCTCCATAGGAGGCAAAGTTTGTAAAACTGAATTGTGGGTGTGGTGAGGGGTGTATTTATAGGCATTTTAAGGTTTGGGAAACTTTGCCCCTCCTGGTAGGAATGTATATCCCATACGTCACTAGCTCATGGACTCTTGCTAATTACATGAAAGAAAGGTTACCCTTGTCTGAGGAATCAAGGAACTCTTTGGTAAATTGATCCTCCAACCATGTCTTTGAAGAAACAACACAAGTTGATTCGTATGAGATTCTGCAGAATGTAAAGACTGAGCAAGTACCAAGATATCGTCCAAATAAGGAAATACCGCAATACCCTGTTCTCTGATTACAGAGAGTAGGGCACAGAGAACCTTTGAAAAGATTCCTGGAGCTGTTGCTAGGCCAAAAGGAAGAGCAACAAACTGGTAATGCTTGTCTAGAAAAGAGAATCTCGGGAACTGATAGTGGTCTGGATGAATTGGAATATGAAGATATGCATCCTGTAAGTCTATTGTAGACATATAATGCCCTTGCTGAACAAAAGGCAGAATAGTCCTTATAGTCACCATTTTGAATGTTGGTATCCTTACATAACGATTCAATATTTTTAGATCCAGAACTGGTCTGAAAGAATTCTCCTTCTTTGGTACAATGAACAGATTTGAGTAAAACCCCAGACCCCGTTCCAGATCTGGTACCGGCACAATTACCCCAGCCGACTCCAGGTCTGAAACACATTTCAGAAACGCCTGAGCCTTTACTGGGTTTACTGGAATGCGTGAGAGGAAAAATATTCTCACAGGCGGTCTTACCTTGAAACCTATTATGTACCCTTGAGAAACAATGTTCTGAATCCAAAGATTTTGAATCGAATTGATCCAAACATCTTTGAAAAATCGTAACCTGCCCCCTACCAGCTGTGCTGGAATGAGGGCCGCACCTTCATGCGGATTTGGGAGCTGGTTTTGACTTTCTAAAAGGCTTGGATTTATTCCAGACTGGAGAAGGTTTCCAAACGGAAACTGTTCCTTTAGGGGAAGGGTCAGGCTTCTGTTCCTTATTCTGACAAAAAGAACGAAAACGATTAGCAGCCCTATATTTACCTTTAGATTTTTTGTCCTGAGGCAAAAAAGCTCCCTTCCTCCCAGTAACAGTTGAAATTATTGAATCCAACTGAGAACCAAATAATTTATTACCTTGGAAAGAAAGAGAAAGCAACGTTGACAGTCATATCTGCATTCCAAGATTTAAGCCATAAAGCTCTTCTAGCTAAAATAGCTAAAGACATATACCTGACATCAATCCTAATGATATCAAAAATGGCATCACAAACAAAGTTATTAACATGTTGAAGAAGTTTAACAATGCTATAAGCATTATGGTCTGACACTTTTTTGTGCTAAAGCCTCCAACCAGAAGGTGGAAGCTGCAGCAACATCAGCCAAAGAAATAGCAGGTCTAAGAAGATTACCTGAACATAAATAAGCCTTCCTTAGAAAGGATTCAAACTTCCTATCTAATGGATCCTTAAAAGAAGTACTATCTGCCGTAGGAATAGTAGTACGTCTAGCAAGAGTAGAGATAGCCCCATCAACTTTGGGGATTTTTTCCCAAAACTCTAATCTATCAGATGGCAAAGGGTACAATTTCTTAAACCTTGGAGAAGGAGTAAAAGAAGTACCCAAACTATTCCATTCCCTAGAAATTACTTCTGAAATAGCATCAGGAACTGGAAAAACTTCTGGAATAACTACATGAGG
This sequence comes from Bombina bombina, assembly GCF_027579735.1. Lineage (NCBI taxonomy): Eukaryota > Metazoa > Chordata > Amphibia > Anura > Bombinatoridae > Bombina > Bombina bombina. Next base: position 425,611,091 of record NC_069500.1, on the reverse strand, counting down.
TTTAAAAACTGAATTTAAACGCTTATTAGTTTTAATATCAAGAGGACTAGACTCCTCCATATCTAATGCAATCAACACTTCTTTAAGTAAAGAACGAATAAACTCCATCTTAAACAAATATGAAGATTTATCAGTGTCAATATCTGAGGCAGAATCTTCTGAACCAGATAGATCCTCATCAGAGATAGATAAGTCAGAATGATGGCGGTCATTTAAAAATTCATCTGAAATATGAGAAGTTTTAAAAGACCTTTTACGTTAAATAGAAGGAAGAATAACAGACAGAGCCTTCTGAATAGAATTAGAAACAAATTATTTTACATTAACAGGAACATCCTGAACATTAGATGTTGAAGGAACAACAACAGGTAATGGATTACTAATGGAAATATTATCCGCGTTAGGTAGTTTATCATGACAACAAACACAAACTACATCCGGAGGAACAGTTACCAAAAGTTTACAACAAATGCACTTAGCTTTGGTAGAACCAACATCAGGCAGCGTCTTTCCAGAAGTAGATTCTGATCCAGGATCAGGTAGTGACATCTTGCAATATGTAATAGAAAAAAAAACATATAAAGCAAAATTATTAAATTCCTTAAATGACAGTTTCAGGAATGGGAAAAAATGCAAAACAAAACAAGCCTCTAGAAACCAGAAGCAACTAAAGAGTGAGACTGAAATAATGTGAAAAAAACTGGTGCCAAGTATGACGCTCACATTTTTTGGCGGCAAAAACCGTCTGCAACAAACATGCGTAAAAAATAACGCAACTACGTGAAAACTTCCGGCGTCATCTATGAGGCCAGAAATGACGATATTCTCGCGCCAAAAATGATGCAATAAATGGTAGCATTTTCTGCACCCGCGAGCCTAACAGTCCGCAATTTAGAAATATAAAAGTCAATTGAAAATTTTAAGGTAAGAAAAAATATTTAATTCATATGCATTTTTCCAAAAAATTAAACGGACAGTCTGAAAGAAGGAACACTGATTATCCTGAACCATGGCAAATATAAGTTTAAAACATATATTTAGAACTTTACATATAAAGTGCCCAACCATTGCTTAGAGTGTCATAAATAAAATAAGACTTACTTACCCTAAGACACTAATCTACATATAGTAGATAGCCAAACCAGTACTGAAACGAGAATCAGTAGAGGTAATGGTATATAAGAGTATATCGTCCATCTGAAAAGGGAGGTAGGAGAAGAAATCTCTTCGACCGATAACAGAGAACCTATGAAATAGATCCCCTAGAGGAAGACCATGGTATTCAAATAGGTAATACTCTCTTCACATTCCTCTGACATTCACTGCACTCTGAGAGGAAAACCGGGCTTCAGCCTGCTGCGAAGCGCATATCAACGTAGAAATCTAGCACAAACTTACTTCACCACCTCCATGGGAGGCACAGTTTGTAAAACTGAATTGTGGGTGTGGTGAGGGGTGTATTTATAGGCATATTTAGGTTTGGGAAACTTTGCCCCTCCTGGTAGGAATGTATATCCCATACGTCACTAGCTCATGGACTCTTGCCAATTACATGAAAGAAATATATATATATATATATATATAGTAGATTGAGTAAAACATTTATTTATTAAAACCAGTTAAAAGTACATAACAAGCAACGCGCTTCTCAGCTCCATGAGGCTCAGGCTTTCCCCATGTCAAGTCCATAAGCCAGTTGGAGTACTGAACACGTCACCGTTGGTGTTTTGTGGGGCACCAGTCTGCTGGGATGACTGAGACTCCAGCTTGCCTTATTTACACCTTTATCTGTGGTGCAACTGAATCATGAGTGCATTCTTTTACTATTAAGCACTTTCTCTCCTGTTAAGTCTATACTTGGCCATGTGGTACCTGTTTTGTTTGCTGCTTTCAGATTGTAATAACAAATGTTGTCCCAAACATAAATCAACAAGCATAATTTTCTGTGACAAGTCAAGAAAGGACACCTTATAGAGCATCACTGCTACAAAACTATGTAAAATTACTGCTATAAAACAAGCACATTAATTAACAATTATTGCTATATTCCACTGTGTACATTATGGCTATTATACACAGAATGAGAAGCAACTGATGTTTCAGTCATTTAGCGGCAAGTAGGCTTTAACAGGTCTACATTTCCCTCACTGTCCTCTTAATATTTGGCCTGTCCTTCACAGCTTGTTTTACCTTTATCATTGACTGGCGCCAGGACCTCTCTGTACTGTGCAGCAGGGTAGGAGCTGTTGGACCTCTTCTCGGAGTACAGTCTCTTTGTGCTGTCCTGGGAACTAGCAGGCTCTGTGAATGTATCCTGTGTGGAGCTTGAATCTGACAGGACAACTGCTATGCTGTCTTGACTTCGATCTAAGAGGGGACAACAAGCAGTGAGTCATATCACAAAGTACAATGCACCTCAACTATTAAATATAACAGCAAAAAAAAACAACAACAAAGCAGCTATATTTCCACCTGCAGACAAATTTTTAGATCTCTGGGTTATCTGGATTCACCTGTCAACCTAAGAGCTCAGTAGTTCATTTTCACCCTTTGTCTTCCAGCCAGGACAATAAGAGTCGGCTCACATGCACTCCCTATTTAAACCAAGAAGCCTCACTTTACACCTAAAACTTGGCAGCTATCAGAATATTTATTCACTGAAATGAAACGCACTAAATCTAACAATTTGAGCTTAATTTTCATTAAAAAAAAAAGCCTTGATCTGAACAAATGTATTGTTACTGTCAGTAGGGGAAATTGATACAAAGTAATAAAAAGAGAGAGAAAATATGTTAAAATGCTTTTGGTTTTTGGAAAATTCCATTAAATAGACTTGATATTAGAAGTCAATGCAAGCTCTGTTTGCCTCTCAAGAATTACTCTCACAGAAACAAAGTTAATCCTATCATAATATTATTTTGTGTATCTAACTAATACAAACAACTTTGTATAAAATATATACATTAGTCTGCAAACCCTAATCTTCAGCAAACAATATTTAAATGTGGTCTGCAAACCACACATGACAAATATAACTGAAGGCCATGTAACAAAATTAAGATTTATATCTGTGATAAATCAATTCCTTCACGTTCAAAAAGTGACAGCACATAATTCATTATTCTTTGGTAAGCAGCACCAAACCACAGAGATAAGGCAGAAAATCCCTGAACTTAAAGGGATTGAAACCCACATTTTTTCTTACAATAATCAGATAGAGCATGCAATTTTAAACAAATTGTCAGGCTTCTACCCTTTCAATATAAAATGCTCTCTTCTTCAACTTCCTTCCTAGTTGATGGTCATTTCAACACCAATAAATAGGAAATCAAAACATGGGGAAAAAAAAATCTAATCCTTATAACCAGTTAACACTGATTAAGCCTTAAAGTGATGGTAAAGTAAACGTCTTTACTAAGTGCCATTTTAACTAACTTTTAAAAATTAAGTTATATCTCTATTTTACGGAGCCCCAGAGCAGTCACACAAGATTGCACAATTTATAAATATTTATAATCATGCTATTCCACCTTAAGCATGAATCCTCCCCATTACAGATCAGCCTGCTCATGCTTTCAGTTTAGTGGGTCAGTGAGGATCAATAAAAACAGACTGTTAAGTGTGCACTTCAGCTTCAGTAACATGGATTTCTAAAAGCTCAATGTTAGCATTATGTTATGTGACAAACAGAGCAGTTAGCATAGCATTAAGCAGGGTAATATTTTGCTGAAAAACATAATTTATGCTTACCTGATAAATTCCTTTCTTCTGTTGTGCGATCAGTCCACGGGTCATCATTACTTCTGGGATATAACTCCTCCCCAACAGGAAATGCAAGAGGATTCACCCAGCAGAGCTGATATAGCTCCTCCCCTCTACGTCAGTCCCAGTCATTCGACCAAGAATCAACGAGAAAGGAGTAACCAAGGGTGAAGTGGTGACTGGAGTATAATTTTAAAAGATATTTACCTGCCTTAAAAAACAGGGCGGGCCGTGGACTGATCGCACAACAGAAGAAAGGAATTTATCAGGTAAGCATAAATTATGTTTTCTTCTGTTATGTGCGATCAGTCCACGGGTCATCATTACTTCTGGGATACCAATACCAAAGCAAAAGTACACGGATGACGGGAGGGATATGCAGGCTCATTATACAGAAGGAACCACTGCCTGAAGAACCTTTCTCCCAAAAATAGCCTCCGAAGAAGCAAAAGTGTCAAATTTGTAAAATTTGGAAAAAGTATGAAGCGAAGACCAAGTTGCAGCCTTGCAAATCTGTTCAACAGAGGCCTCATTCTTAAAGGCCCAAGTGGAAGCCACAGCTCTAGTGGAGTGAGCTGTAATTCTTTCAGGAGGCTGCTGTCCAGCAGTCTCATAGGCTAAACGTATTATGCTACGAAGCCAGAAAGAGAGAGAGGTAGCAGAAGCTTTTTGACCTCTCCTCTGTCCAGAATAAACGACAAACAGGGAAGAAGTTTGGCGAAAATTTTTAGTTGCCTGCAAGTAGAACTTGAGGGCACGAACTACATCCAGATTGTGTAGAAGACGTTCCTTCTTTGAAGAAGGATTTGGACACAAGGATGGAACAACAATCTCTTGATTGATATTCCTGTTAGTAACTACCTTAGGTAAGAACCCAGGTTTAGTACGCAGAACTACCTTATCTGAGTGAAAAATCAGATAAGGAGAATCACAATGTAATGCTGATAACTCAGAGACTCTTCGAGCCGAGGAAATAGCCATTAAAAACAGAACTTTCCAAGATAACAATTTTATATCAATGGAATGAAGGGGTTCAAATGGAACCCCTTGTAAAACGTTAAGAACTAAGTTTAAACTCCATGGCGGAGCAACGGCTTTAAACACAGGCTTGATCCTAGCTAAAGCTTGACAAAAAGCCTGGACGTCTGGATTTTCTGACAGACGCCTGTGTAACAAGATGGACAGAGCTGAAATCTGTCCCTTTAATGAACTAGCCGATAAACCCTTTTCTAAACCTTCTTGTAGAAAAGACAATATCCTAGGGATCCTAACCTTACTCCAGGAGTAACGTTTGGATTCGCACCAGTATAGGTATTTGCGCCATATTTTATGGTAAATCTTTCTGGTAACAGGCTTCCTAGCCTGGATCAGGGTATCAATAACCGACTCAGAAAAACCACGCTTTGATAAAATCAAGCGTTCAATTTCCAAGCAGTCAGTTTCAGAGAAGTTAGATTTTGATGTTTGAATGGACCCTGTATCAGAAGGTCCTGTCTCAGAGGTAGAGACCAAGGTGGACAGGATGACATGTCCACTAGATCTGCATACCAAGTCCTGCGTGGCCATGCAGGCGCTATTAGAATCACAGATGCTCTCTCTTGTTTGATTTTCGCAATCAATCGAGGAAGCAGCGGGAAGGGTGGAAACACATAAGCCATCCCGAAGTTCCAAGGTGCTGTCAAAGCATCTATCAGAACCGCTCCCGGATCCCTGGATCTGGACCCGTAGTGAGGAAGTTTGGCGTTCTGGCGAGACGCCATGAGATCTATCTCTGGTTTGCCCCAACGTCGAAGTATTTGGGCAAAAATCTCCGGATGAAGTTCCCACTCTCCCGGATGAAAAGTCTGGCGACTCAAGAAATCCGCCTCCCAGTTCTCCACTCCCGGGATGTGGATTGCAGACAGGTGGCAAGAGTGAGACTCTGCCCAGCGAATTATCTTTGATACTTCCATCATTGCTAGGGAGCTTCTTGTCCCTCCCTGATGGTTGATGTAAGCTACAGTCGTGATATTGTCCGACTGAAACCTGATGAACCCCTGAGTTGTTAATTGGGGCCAAGCTAGAAGGGCATTGAGGACTGCCCTCAATTCCAGAATGTTTATTGGAAGGAGACTCTCCTCCTGATTCCATAATCCCTGAGTCTTCAGAGAATTCCAGACAGCGCCCCAACCTAGCAGGCTGGCGTCTGTTGTTACGACTGTCCAGTCTGGCCTGCTGAATGGCATCCCCCTGGACAGGTGTGGCCGATAAAGCCACCATAGAAGAGAATTTCTGGTCTCTTGATTCAGATTCAGGGTAGGGGACAAATCTGAGTAATCCCCATTCCACTGACTTAGCATGCACAATTGCAGCGGTCTGAGGTGTAGGCGTGCAAAAGGTACTATGTCCATTGCCGCTACCATTAAACCAATCACCTCCATGCATTGAGCTACTGACGGGTGTTGAATGGAATGAAGGACACGGCATGCATCCTGAAGCCTTGTTAACCTGTCTTCTGTCAGGTAAATCTTCATTTCTACAGAATCTATAAGAGTCCCCAAGAATGGAACTCTTGTGAGAGGAAAAAGAGAACTTTTCTTTTCGTTCACTTTCCATCCATGCGACCTTAGAAATGCCAGAACTAACTCTGTATGAGACTTGGCAGTTTGAAAGCTTGAAGCTTGTATTAGAATGTCGTCTAGGTACGGAGCTACCGAAATCCCTCGCGGTCTTAGTACCGCCAGAAGGGCACCCAGAACCTTTGTGAAGATTCTTGGGGCCGTAGCCAATCCGAATGGAAGAGCTACAAACTGGTAGTGCCTGTCTAGGAAGGCAAACCGTAGATACCGTTGATGATCTTTGTGAATCGGTATGTGAAGGTAAGCATCTTTTAAATCCACTGTGGTCATGTACTGACCCTTTTGGATCATAGGTAAGATTGTCCGAATAGTTTCCATTTTGAACGATGGAACTCTTAGGAATTTGTTTAGAATCTTTAAATCTAAGATTGGCCTGAAAGTTCCCTCTTTTTTGGGAACCACAAACAGGTTTGAGTAGAACCCTTGTCCTTGTTCCGACCGCGGAACTGGATGGATCACTCCCATTAATAACAGATCTTGTACACAGCGTAGAAACGCTTCTTTCTTTATCTGGTTTGTTGACAACCTTGACAGATGAAATCTCCCTTTTGGGGGAGATAATTTGAAGTCTAGAAGGTATCCCTGAGATATGATCTCCAGCGCCCAGGGATCCTGAACATCTCTTGCCCAGGCCTGAGCGAAGAGAGAAAGTCTGCCCCCCACTAGATCCGGTCCCGGATCGGGGGCTCTCGGTTCATGCTGTCTTTGGGGCAGCAGCAGGTTTCCTGGCCTGTTTGCCCTTATTCCAGGACTGGTTAGGTTTCCAGCCTTGCCTGTAACGAGCAACAGCTCCTTCCTGTTTTGGTGCAGTGGAGGTTGACGCTGCTCCAGGTTTGAAATTCCGAAAGGGACGAAAATTAGACTGTCTAGCCTTAGCTTTGGCTTTGTCTTGAGGTAGGGCGTGGCCCTTACCTCCTGTAATGTCAGCGATAATTTCTTTCAACCCGGGCCCAAATAAAGACTGCCCCTTGAAAGGTATATTAAGTAATTTAGACTTAGAAGTAACATCAGCTGACCAGGATTTTAGCCACAGTGCTCTACGTGCCTGTATGGCGAATCCAGAGTTCTTAGCCGTAAGTTTGGTTAAATGTACTACGGCCTCCGAAATGAATGAATTGGCTAGTTTAAGGACTCTAAGCCTGTCCATAATGTCGTCTAGCGTAGATGAACTAAGGTTCTCTTCCAGAGACTCAATCCAAAATGCTGCCGCAGCCGTAATCGGCGCGATACATGCAAGGGGTTGCAATATAAAACCTTGTTGAACAAACATTTTCTTAAGGTAACCCTCTAATTTTTTATCCATTGGATCTGAAAAAGCACAGCTATCCTCCACCGGGATAGTGGTACGCTTAGCTAAAGTAGAAACTGCTCCCTCCACCTTAGGGACCGTTTGCCATAAGTCCCGAGTAGTGGCGTCTATTGGAAACATCTTTCTAAATATTGGAGGGGGTGAGAACGGCACACCGGGTCTATCCCACTCCTTAGTAACAATTTCAGTTAATCTCTTAGGTATAGGAAAAACGTCAGTACTCGCCGGTACCGCAAAGTATTTATCCAACCTACACATTTTCTCTGGTATTGCAATGGTGTTACAATCATTGAGAGCTGCTAAGACCTCCCCTAGTAATGCACGGAGGTTCTCCAATTTAAATTTAAAATTTGAAATATCTGAATCCAATCTGTTTGGATCAGAACCGTCACCCACAGAATGAAGCTCTCCGTCCTCATGCTCTGCAAGCTGTGACGCAGTATCAGACATGGCCCTAGTATTGTCAGCGCACTCTGTTCTCACCCCAGAGTGATCACGCTTGCCTCTTAGTTCTGGTAATTTAGACAAAACTTCAGTCATAACAGTAGCCATATCATGTAATGTTATCTGTAATGGCCGCCCAGATGTATTAGGCGCCATAATATCACGCACCTCCCGGGCGGGAGATGCAGGTACTGCCGCGTGAGGCGAGTTAGTCGGCATAACTCTCCCCTCGCAGTTTGGTGAAATTTGTTCACATTGTACAGATTGACTTTTATTTAAAGTAGCATCAATACAGTTAGTACATAAATTTCTATTGGGCTCCACCTTGGCATTGGAACAAATGACACAGATATCATTCTCTGAGTCAGACATGTTTAACACACTAGCAATAACTTGCAACCTGGTTATAATCTTTTTTAACAAAAACGTACTGTGCCTCAAAGAGGTACTTAAACGATTAAATGACAGTTGAGATAATGAACTGAAACAGTTATAGCATCAAGTTTAAAATAACACAACTTTTAGCAAAGGTTTGTTCCCATTAGTAAATAACTAAATTTGACATAAAAAGAGTAACGTTTTTATTCACAGTCAATAAAAATTCTCACAGCTCTGCTGAGAGAATGTACCTCCCTTCAAAGAAGTTTGAAGACCCCTGAGATCTGTCAGTGAACCGGATCATGCAGGAAATATAATAGTAGCTGACTGGAATTTTTTGATGCGTAGCAAAAGAGCGCCAAAAACGGCCCCTCCCTCTCACACACAGCAGTGAGGAGAAACGAAACTGTCACAATTTAAAGCATACAACTGCCAAGTGGAAAATAATGCCCAAACATTTATTTACTCAGTACCTCAGCAATGTAAACGATTCTACATTCCAGCAAAAACGTTTAACATGACAATATTTATTAAAAGGATTAGTGACCTTTAACAGAGTAGTTCCGGTGAAAAACCATTCCCAGAATACTGAAGTGTATACATACATGTCATTATAACGGTATAGCAGGATTTTTTCATCAATTCCATTCAGAAAATAAAAACTGCTACATACCTCAATGCAGATTCATCTGCCCGCTGTCCCCTGATCTGAAGCCTTTACCTCCCTCAGATGGCCGAGAACAGCTATATGATCTTAACTACTCCGGTTAAAATCATAGTAAAAAAACTCTGGTAGATTCTTCTTCAAACTCTGCCAGAGAAGTAATAACACGCTCCGGTGCTATTGTAAAATAACAAACTTTTGATTGAAGTCATAAAAACTAAGTATAATCACCATAGTCCTCTCACACATCCTATCTAGTCGTTGGGTGCAAGAGAATGACTGGGACTGACGTAGAGGGGAGGAGCTATATCAGCTCTGCTGGGTGAATCCTCTTGCATTTCCTGTTGGGGAGGAGTTATATCCCAGAAGTAATGATGACCCGTGGACTGATCGCACATAACAGAAGAAATATGGCCATATCGTGTGACTAAGATCCAAATTTTAAAATATGAGCTTAGGTGAATTTTTGCAGTATTTAAAATGTTTTGATAATATAGAAGTGGATGTGCGGCAATATTCTATTTTGTGTAATCATTTGGTTGGTTGCTTGCACCCCTAAGAATATTAATAAAATACATTTGTAAGGTGTGCAGAAACATTTGTATTTGTATTTAAAGGAAGACTAACCATCTTCATGGTTTCCAGCACCCCACCCCACCCCACCCAGTTGCTCAGGTGCTCTCATTATAGTACATTAGAAGTGTGCATAAAGCCAGAGAGGCTCATTCTTAGATGCATAGTTAAAGGGACGCGATACCCACATTTTTCTTTCATGATTCAGATAGAGCATACAATTTTAATCAACTTTCTAATTTACTCCTAGTATTAATTTTTCTTCGTTCTCTTGCTATTTTTATTTTAAAAGCAGGAATGTAAATCTTAGCAGCCATCCCATTATAGGTTCAGCACTATGCTTATTGGAGGCTTACATTTACCCACTAATGAGCAAGCTTAATCTCAACGAAAAATGGGCCGGCTCCTATGCTTTACATTCCAGCTTTTTAAATAAAGATAGCAGGAGAACGAAGAAAAATTGATAATAGGAGTAAATTAGAAAGTTGCTTAAAATTGCATGCCAAATCTGAATCATGAAAGAAAAAAATTGGGTTTAGTGTCCCTTTAAAGCAGAAATGTTACAGCCCAGAAATGCATCACATTGCAGTGTTAGGACCAGTCAACATTGGGACACCTTGTAAGTTGGTGACTGGCTTAAGCAAAATATGGCCATATTGTGTGACTAAGATCCCAATTTTAAAATATGAGCTTAGGTGAATTTTTGCAATATTTAAAATGTTTTTATAATATAGAAGTGTATGTGCGGTAATATTCTATTTTGAGTACATATATATACATATATATATATATATATATAAATAAACATATATACATATTTATTTATTTTTGACAGGGTGAAAGATGGGGTTTACATAAGCAGGAGATTAGAGAGAATTGTTTTTCCTCTGTAAGGAAATGGTTAAAGGGACACTGAACCCACATTTTTCTTTCGTGATTCAGATAGAGCATGCAATTTTAAGCAAATTTCTAATTTACTCCTATTATCAATTTTCTTCGTTCTCTTGCTATCTTTATTTGAAAAAGAAGGCATCTAAGTTTTTTTTGGTTCAGTACTCTGGATATCACTTTTTTTTTATTGGTGGATGAATGTATCCAACAATCAACAAGGACAACACAGGTTGTTCACCAAAAATGGGCCAGCATCTAAACTTACATTCTTGCATTTCAAATAAAGATACCAAGAGAATGAATAAAATTTAATAATAGGAGTAAATTAGAAAGTTGCTTAAAATTTCATGCTCTATCTGAATCACGAAAGAAAAAATTTGGGTTCAGTCCCTTTAACCTTCTCCCTGAGCCCACATACACCTGTAGTGAATGTAATTATTGAGTTGCTTTTTATACAGGTCTGTGTGAGGCAGTCTCTCTCTCTCTCTCTCTCTCTCTCTCTCTCTCTCTCTCTCTCTCAGTGAGCAGCTGAAGCCCAGAGAGACAGGACTGGGAGAATCCTGCAGTTTACAAACCCACAGAAATCTGGTAAGAAGAGAGAACTATACAAACTTTATTGGATTTGAACTATTTATTTAAACTCTGATGCAAGGTAGCTGGCCAGGGTTCTTGTAGTTAGCTCTGCTGAACTGTTTAGTTTGCCTCCTAAAAAAGGAGTAGGTTTTAATTTTGATGTTTGCCAGTTTTTAATATGTTTTGTTGCAATTTAAAGGGACAGTAAACCCACAATATTTTTGTATAATAAAAAGGCTGAAATTCTGCAACTACTAGCTGTCCTAACTGATTATCTAAGTGAAAAGGCAACTGACTTGTTACAATATATATATATATAACAATTTATGTAAGAACTTACCTGATAAATTCATTTCTTTCATATTGGCAAGGGTCCATGAGATAGTGACGTATGGGATATACAATCCTACAAGGAGGGGCAAAGTTTCCCAAACCTCAAAATGCCTATAAATACACCCCTCACCACACCCACAATTCAGTTTAACGAATAGCCAAGTAGTGGGGTGATAAAGAAAGGAGTAAAAAGCATCAACAAAGGAATTTGGAAATAATTGTGCTTTATACCAAAAATCATAACCACCATTAAAAAGGGTGGGCCTCATGGACTCTTGCCAATATGAAAGAAATGAATTTATCAGGTAAGTTCTTACATAAATTATGATCGCAACAGCCAATAGAATGCAAGCTCAATCTGATTGGCTGATTGGATCAGCCAATCGGATTGAACTTCAATCTGATTGGCTGATTAAATCAGCCAATCAGATTTTTCCTACCTTAATTCTGATTGGCTGATAGAATCCTATCAGCCAATCGGAATTGAAGGGACGCCATCTTGGATGACGTCACTTAAAGGTACCGTCATTCGTCGTTAGTCGTCGGGAAGAAGAGGATGGCTCCGCGTCGGCTCGTCTGAAGAGGGCTCCGCTCCGGATGGATGAAGATTGAAGACGCCGCTTGGATGAAGACGTCAATCGGATGGAAGACTTCTTCAGTGCCCCTTGGATGATGACTTCTGCCGCTCCGGATCTCCTCTTCGGTTCCATCGGTGGTCAGCTGGCTTAAGACGGCTAAAGGTAGGATGATCTTCAGGGGGGTAGTGTTAGGTTTATTTAAGGGGGGTTTGGGTTAGAGTAGGGGTATGTGGGTGGTGGGTTTAAATGTTGGGGGGGTTGTATTTTTATTTTAAAGGCAAAAGAGCTGAATTCTTTGGGGCATGCCCCGCAAAAGGCTCTTTTAAGGGCTGGCAAGGTAATAGAGCTGGTAACTTTTTAATGTAGAATAGGGTAGGGCATTTTTTTATTTTGGGGGGCTTTGTTATTTTATTAGGGGGCTTAGATTAGGTGTAAGTAGCATAAAATTGTTGTAATATTTTTGAAATGTTTGTAAATTATTTTTTTTATTTTTTGTACTTTAGTTAGTTTATTTAATTGTATTTAATTGTAGTTATTTGTAGGTAATTTATTTAATTAATTTAATGATAGTGTAGTGTTAGGTTTAATTGTAACTTAGGTTAGGATTTATTTTACAGGTAATTTTGTATTTCTTTTAGCTAGGTAGTTATTAAATAGTTAATAACTATTTAATAACTATTCTAACTAGCTAAAATAAATACAAAGTTACCTGTAAAATAAATATAAATCCTAAAATAGCTACAATGTAATTATTAATTACATTGTAGCTATCTTAGGGTTTATTTTACAGGTAAGTATTTAGTTTTAAATAGGAATAATTTAATTAAGTATAGTGTAGTGTTAGGTGTAATTGTAACTTAGGTTAGTTTTTATTTTACAGGTAAATTTCTCTTTATTTTAACTAAATAGCTATTAAATAGTTAATAACTATTTAATAGCTATTGTCCCTAGTTAAAATAAATTGAAATTTGCCTGTAAAATAAAAATAAATCCTAAGCTAGCTACAATATAATTATTATTTATATTGTAGCTATATTAAGGTTTATTTTACAGGTAAGGATTTAGTTTTAAATAGGATTAATTTAGTTAATAAGAGAAATATTATTTAGATTTATTTAATTAATATTTAAGTTAGGGGGTTGTTAGGGTTAGTGTTAGACAGGTTTAGGGGTTAATAATTTTATTATAGTGGCGGCGGTGTAGGGGGGGGCAGGATAGGGGTTAATAAGTTTAATATAGGTTGCGGCGGGTCCGGGAGCAGCGGTTTAGGGGTTAAACTATTTATTTAGGTGTGGCGGGATCCGCAGGATAGGGGTTAATAACTTTATTATAGGTGGCGGCGGTATAGGGGGGCAGGATAGGGGTTACTAGGTATAATGTAGGCGGCGGCGGTGTCCGGGAGCGGCGGTTTAGGGGTTAATAACTTTATTATAGTTGCGGCAGGGTCTAGGAGCGGCGGTTTAGGGGTTAATAACTTTATTATAGTTGCGGCAGGGTCTAGGAGCGGCGGTTTAGGGGTTAATAACTTTATTTAGTTGCGGGGGACTCTGGTATAGGGGGTAATACATTTATTTAGTTGCGGCGGTGTAGGGGGGGGCAGATTAGGGGTGTTTAGACTCGGGGTACATGTTAGGGTGTTAGGTGTAGACAGCTCCCATAGGAATCAATGGGATGTCTGGCAGCAGCGAACATGAACTTTCGCTATGGTCAGACTCCCATTGATTCCTATGGGATCCGCCACCTCCAGGGCGGCGGTTTGAAAACCAGGTACGCTGGGCCGGAAAAGTGCCGAGCGTACCTGCTAGTTTTTTTGATAACTAGCAAAAGTAGTCAGATAGTGCCGAACTTGTGTGCGGAACATCTAGAGTGACGTAAGAATCGATCTGTGTCGGACTGAGTCTGGCGGATCGAAGCTTACGTCACTAAATTCTACTTTTGCCGGTGTCTAGGGCTTGATAACTAAGGCGAATCAGCCTCGCCACAAATACGCTGCGGAATTCCAGCGTATTTGAGGTAGACGGCTTGATAACTAGAGGCCATAGGCTCAAATGGAGGAGCCTGTAAAGCCTTCAAACCCAAATTAAGACTCCAAGGAGGAGAGATTGCTTTAATGACAGGCTTGATACGAATCAAAGCCTGTACAAAACAGTGAATATCAGGAAGCTTAGCAATCTTTCTGTGAAATAAGACAGAAAGAGCAGAGATTTGTCCATTCAAGGAACTTGCAGACAAACCCTTATCCAAACCATCCTGAAGAAACTGAAAAATTCTAGGAATTCTAAAAGAATGCCAAGAGAATTTATGAGAAGAACACCATGAAATATAAGTCTTCCAAACTCGATAATAAATCTTTCTAGAAACAGATTTACCAGCCTGTAACATAGTATTAATCACTGAGTCAGAGAAACCTCTATGACTAAGCACTAGGCGTTCAATTTCCATACCTTCAAATTTAATGATTTAAGATCCTGATGGAAAAACGGACCTTGAGACAGAAGGTCCGGCCTTAATGGAAGAGGCTAAGGTTTGCAACTGGACATCCGAACAAGATCCGCATACCAAAACCTGTGAGGCCATGCTGGAGCTACCAGCAATACAATTTCCATGATGATTTTGGAGATCACTTTTGGAAGAAGACCTAGAGGTGGGAAATTATAAGCAGGTTGGTAACACCAAGGAAGTGTCAACGCATCCACTGCTTCCGCCTGAAGATCCCTGGACCTGGACAGGTACCTGGGAAGTTTCTTGTTTAGATGAGAAGCCATCAGATTTATTTCTGGAAGACCCCACATCTGAACTATCTGAGAAAACACATCTGGATAGTGGGACCATTCCCCCAGATGCAAAGTCTGACGGCTGAGATAATCTGCTTCCCAATAGTCTACACCTGGGACATGTACCGCAGAAATTAGACAAGAGCTGGATTCCGGCCAAGAAAGTATTCAAGATACTTCTTTCATAGCTAGGGCACTGTGAGTCCCACCCTGATGATTGACATATGCCACAGCTGTGATATTGTCTGTCTGAAAGCAAATGAACGGTTCTCTCTTCAACAGAGGCCAAGCCTGAAGAGCCCTGAAAATTGCACGGAGTTCCAAAATATTGATTGGTAAGCTCGCCTCTTGAGATTTCCAAACCCCTTGTGCTGTCAGACTTGAATCTGTTGTGATCACAGTCCAGGTTGGACGAACCAGTGGCCGCTAGAACTATACAATGGTGATATAACCACCAAGTCAGAGATAGTCGAACATTGAGATTTAAGGATATTAATTGTAATATCCTTGTATAATCCCTGCACCATTGATTCAACATACAAAGCTGGAGAGGTCTCATATGAAAACAAGCAAAGGATCGCGTCCGATGCTGCAGTCATGAGACCTAAAACTTCCATGCACATAGCTACTGAAGGGAATGATTGAGACTGAAGGTTCCGACAAGCTGAAACCAATTTTAATTGTCTCTTGTCTGTTAGAGACAGAGTCATGGACACTGAATCTATCTGGAAACCTAAAAAGGAGACCCTTGTCTGAGGAATCAAGGAACTTTTTGGTAAATTGATCCTCCAACCATGTCTTTGAAGAAACGACACTAGTTGAATTGTGTGAGATTCTGCAGAATGTAAAGACTGAGCTAGTACCAAGATATCGTCCAAATAAGGAAACGCCACAATACCCCACTCTCTGATTACAGAGAGTAGGGCACCGAGAACCTTTGAAAAGATTCTTGGAGCTTTCGCTAGGCCAAAAGGAAGAGCGAAAAATTGGTAATGCTTGTCTAGAAAAGAGAATCTCAGAAACTGATAATGATCTGGATGAATCGGAATATGAAGATATGCATCCTGTAAGTCTATTGTGGACAAATAATGCCCTTGCTGAACAAAAGGCAGAAAAGTCCTTATAGTCACCATTTTGAAAGTTGGTACTCTTACATAACGATTCAAAATTTTCAGATCCAGAACTGGTCTGAATGAATTTTCTTTCTTTGGGACAATGAATAGATTTGAATAAAACCCCAGACCCTGTTCCTGAAACGGAACTGGCATGATTACCCCTGATAACTCCAGGTCTGAAACACACTTTAGGAAACCCTGAGCCTTTACTGGGTTTGCTGGAATTTGTGAGAGAAAATATCTTCTCACAGGCGGTCTTACTCTGAATCCTATTCTGTACCCCTGAGAGAAAATACTCTGAATCCATTGATTTTGAACCGAATTGGTCCAAACATCTTTGAAAAATCTTAATCTGCTTCCTACCAGCTGAGCTGGAATGAGGGCTGCCACCTTCATGCGGACTTGTGGGCTGGCTTTGATCTCTTAAATGGCTTGGATTTATTCTAATTTGAGGAAGGCTTCCAATTGTAAACAGATTCCTTGGGGGAAGGATTAGGTTTCTGTTCCTTATTTTGTCGAAAGGAACGAAAACGGTTAGAAGCTTTAGATTTACCCTTAGATCTTTTATCCTGAGGGGAAAAAACTTCCTTCCCCCCCAGTGACAGTTGAAACTATTGAATCCAACTGAGAACCAAATAATTTATTACCTTGGAAAGTAAGAGATAGCAATCTGGACTTAGAAGTCATGTCAGCATTCCAAGATTTAAGCCACAAAGATCTTCTAGCTAAAATAGCTAAAGACTTAGATTTAACATCAATTTTGATGATATAAAAAATAGCATCACAAATAAAATTATTTGCATGTTCAATCAAGTTAACAATGCTAGAGAATTCAGGATCCAATACTTGTTGCGCTAAAGTCTCCAACCAAAAAGTTGACGCAGCTGCAACATCAGCCAAAGAAATTGCAGGCCTGAGAAGATGACCTGAATATAAATAGGCTTTCTTTAGATAAGATTCAAGTTTCCTATCTAAAGGATCTTTAAAAGAAGTACTATCTTCCGTAGGAATAGTAGTACGTTTAGCAACAGTAGAGATAGCCCCATCAACTTTGGTGATCTTTTCCCAAAACTCTAAAGTAACTGCTGGCAAAGGATACAAATTTTTAAACCTTGAAGAAAAAATAAAAGAAGTACCAGGCCTATTCCATTCCTTAGAAATCATATCAGAAATAGCATCAGGAACTGGAAAAACCTCTGGAGTAACCACAGGAGGTTTATAAAGAGAATTTAAACGTTTACTAGTTTTACCATCAAGAGGACTAGTTTCCTCCATAGCCAATGTAATCAACACTTCTTTTAACAAAGAACGAATATACTCCATTTTAAATAAATAAGAAGATTTGTCAGTGTCAATATCTGAGGTAGGATCTTCTGAACCAGATAGATCCTCATCAGAGAAGGATAATTCAGCATGTTGCCGGTCATTTAAAAATTTCATCAACTTTATGAGTAGTTTTAAAAGACCTTTTACATTTATTAGAAGGCGGGATAGCAGACAAAGCCTTCTGAATAGAATTAGAAATAAATTATTTTAAATTTACAGGTATATCTTGTGCATTAGATGTTGAGGGAACAGCAACAGGTAATGAACTACTACTGATGGATACAGTCTCTGCATGTAAAGGTTTATCATGACAACTATTACAAACCACAGCTGGAGAAATAACCTCCACAAGTTTACAACAAATGCACTTAGCTTTGGTAGAACTGTGATCAGGCAGCAGGGTTCCAACAGTGATTTCTGAGACAGGATCATATTGAGACATCTTGCAAATGTAAGAGAAAAAAAAACAACAACATATAAAGCAAAATTATCAATTTCCTTATATGGCAGTTTCAAGAATGGGAAAAAATGCAAACAGCAAAGCCCTCTGATATAAAAAAAGGCAAGAGGCATATAGGAATGTGGTGTTAAATAATGAAAATCTTTGGCGCCAAGTATGACGCACACAAACAGAAAAATATTTTTTGGCGCCAATAACGCCCGGAAATGACACACTCGCGTCACAGATGACGCAACCTTGTGAAAGACTAGGCGTCAACTAAGACACCGCAAATTTGCGTCAACAAACTTAACTTCGCGCCAAAAAAATCTTGCGCCAAGAATGATGCAATAAACTTTGGTATATTGCGCCCTCGCGAGCCTTATTCTGGCCGCAAATTTAAAAGACAGTCAATTTGAAAAAAGAGACTAAACCCCCAGGTAAGAAATACATTTTTCTAAAAAATGCATTTCCCAGATATGAAACTGACAGTCTGCAAAAGGAAATATACTGAAAAACTGAATCATGGCAAATATAAGTACAATACATATATTTAGAACTTTATATAAATACAGAAAGTGCCAAACCATAGCTGAGAGTGTCTTAAGTAATGAAAACATACTTATCAAAAGACACCCATCCACATATAGTAGATAGCCAAACCAGTACTGAAACGGTTATCAGTAGAGGTAATGGAATATGAGAGTATATTGTTGATCTAAAAAGGGAGGTAGGAGATGAATCTCTACGACCGATAACAGAGAACCTATGAAATAGATCCCCGTGAGGAAAACCATTGCATTCAATAGGTGATACTCCCTTCACATCCCTCTGACATTCACTGTACTCTGAGAGTAATCGGGCTTCAAAATGCTGAGAAGTGCATATCAACATAGAAATCTTAGCACTAACTTACTTCACCACCTGTATTTATAGGCATTTTGAGGTTTGGGAAACTTTCCCCCTCCTGGTAAGATTGTATATACCATACGTCTCTGGCTCATGGACTCTTGCCAATTACATGAAATTATATATATATATATATATATATACACATACACATACACACACACACATATATATATACATGTATATACACACACACACATATATATATATATATATATATATATATATATATATATATATATACACATACATCAGGAGAAGACTGATTCTGTCCAATAATCAACTGGATCTCTGAAGGATGAACCACAATTCAGGGGGAAGATAATTTGCTTGGATAAACTAGAAACTGGAACACCCACCAAAGTAGCAACTTAGGAATTTCTTAATAGTTAAAGGAGACGAGATTCAGAAAATAATGGCTCTTTACATGAGATCAACATCTGAGTATCTGTGTGAAACTGAAGCTTGAAAAAGGGCTGATTGTGT
The DNA here is from genome assembly GCF_027579735.1 of Bombina bombina. NCBI lineage: Eukaryota > Metazoa > Chordata > Amphibia > Anura > Bombinatoridae > Bombina > Bombina bombina. Next base: position 425,591,919 of record NC_069500.1, on the reverse strand, counting down.
GCCCAAAACGTAGCTGCTTTGTATCCCACTTTGCCAAATAAAGGTTGTGGACTTTGCACCAGCTGGAGTATCTCTGCTTTTTCTATGAAACTGAAAACAGCATGTCAGTGGGAAAAACCTAAATATTGAACTAATGTTTCCTCCATACTGAATTACTACCTGGAACACAGCCTGCAAGCCACACAACAATGAGCATAAATATTTCAAACATCATTTATTCTTACCTGATAAATTTCCTGGTGTCCACGGGATCCTTACTCTTGGGAATTCATTTCATGGCCACCAGGAGGAGGCAAAGACACCCTAAAACAGAGCTTTAAGTATCTCTTCTACTTCCCTTTCCTTCTCAGTAGTACGTATAGCCAAAAATAGGAAGAAACAAAAGAATTTATCAGGTAAGAATAAATTATGTCTTCTTTCTAATGGTTTTGAGAGTCCACAAGATTCTTACTCTTGGGAACCAATACCGAAGTTGTGGAGTCCACGTAAAAATTGGTGGGACAAAAATGAAAGGCAGTCACTTATTTACCAGGAACTACAGCCTGAAGAATCTTCCTTCCAAAAACTGCCTCTGCTTAGGCGAAAACACTAAAATAATAAACTTTGGTGAAAGTGTGCAAAGAGGAACAGGTTGCAGCCTTCCAATATGCTTTACCGTTAACTCATTCTTGAGAAGTAGACACAGAACGAGAGAATGAGAAGAATATGCAATGGTGGTGACTGTCAAACTTACAAATGAGCTCTATGAATCACAAACAATAAATAAAACCCACTTAAATAAAACCCACTTAAGAAATTAAAGGGACAGTCTACACTCAAATTTTAACGATTACCCATTCCCTAGTTTTGCATAACCAACACAGTTATATTAATGCACTTTTTACCTCTGTGATTATCTTGTATCTAAGCCTCTGCAAACTGCCCCCTTATTTCAGTTCTTTTGACAGACTTGCATTTTAGCCAATCAGTGCTGTCTCCTAGGAACACCACTTGCGTGAGCAGAGTGTTATCTATATAACTCCCATGAACTAACACCCTCTAGTGGTGAAAAACTGTCAAAATGCATTTAGCTTAGAGGCCTTCAAGGTCTAAGAAATTAGCATATGAACATCCTAAGGCCTGAAAAATGGTAAAATTGTGGGAGCAGTAGCAAGCCCAAAAGGAAGAGCTACAAATAAAATGACTGTCCAGGAAAGGAAAAACAAAGGAAGCAGTGATGTTTTTATGCAGCTAAGCATCCTTAAAGTCAATAAATGTCATGAACTGACCCTCAAGAACCAAAAACGATAAAGAGAGAGAAATAGAATCCCCTCCCTCATTCTGACACAGAAACAGGCACAATCACTCCAATGCTCAGCAGATCCTAAACACACTGAAGGAAAGTCATTCGCCTCTTTGGTCTCTTTAATACAAGAGACAGACAAATCCTCTCTCAGGGAGGTTGTGACCAAAACCGCTTTTGTACCCCTGAGAAACTATCCCTATTACCCATCGGTCCTGAATAGACTGAGACCAGGTCTTCTGAAAACGGCTAATCTGCCTCCAACCAGCAATGTGTCTGGTTCAGGAGCCACACCTTCATGTATATTTGGGTTGAAGATGGCTTTGTTTGGTTTAGACTTATTCCAGACTGGATTGAGTTTCCATGTAAACAAAGAGGAAAATGGCTTCTAAAAGGAAAATTATGTCCAATTCCTGGATTGGCAAAAACAGCAAAAGCTTGTTGCCGGATTAGCTCTAAATTTCTTATCCTGGGGCAAAAAACATAATTTATGTTAGAACTTACCTGATAAATTAATTTCTTTCATGGTGGCAAGAGTTCAAGAGCTAGTGACATATGGGATATACATTCCTACCAAGAGAGGGCAAAGTTTCCCAAACTCAAATACATATAAATGCACCTCCCACCTCATTCATACCAAGTTAGTGAGATGTAAAAGGAGTAAAAGCATACAAAAGAGGAACAGGATAAATAAAGTGCTTTATATAAAAAAAAAACATGACCCCAAAAAATTGGGTGGGTCTCATGGACTTTTGCCACCATGAAATAAATAAATTTATCAGGTAAGTTCTTACACAAATTATGTTTTCTTTCATATAGGTCCATAAAATGTGGAAGTCCACGAGTCACTAGTTTTCTTTAGAAAATTCAAAAAACTCAAATCATAGGCACTAGAATCAAACTGAGACAACTGTCTGAAGAACCTTTCTACCAAAGGCTGCTTCCAAAGAAGCAAACACATCAAAATGGTAACATTTAGCAAATGTATGCAAAGAAGACCAAGTTGCTGCTTTGCAAATTCAATCAACTGAAGCTTTATTATTGAAAGCCCAAGATGTGGTGAATAATCTAGTAGAATGAGCTGTAATTTGCTGAGGCTGAGACTGACCCACCTCCAAAACATAATTTATGCTTACCTGATAAATTTATTTCTCTTGTGGTGTATCCAGTCAACAGATCATCCATTACTTGTGGGATATTCTCCTTCCCAACAGGAAGCTGCAAGAGGATCACCCATAGCAGAGCTGTCTATATAGCTCCTCCCCTTCCTGCCACCTCCAGTCATTCGACCGAAGACAAGCAAGAGAAAGGAAAAACTATAGGGTGCAGTGGTGACTGTAGTTTAAAAAATAAAATATACCTGCCTTAAAATGACAGGGCGGGCCGTGGACTGGATACACCACAAGAGAAATAAATTTATCAGGTAAGCATAAATTATGTTTTCTCTTGTAAGGTGTATCCAGTCCACGGATCATCCATTACTTGTGGGATACCAATACCAAAGCTATAGTACACGGATGAAGAGAGGGACAAGGCAGGTACTTAAACGGAAGGTACCACTGCCTGTAAAACCTTTCTCCCAAAAATAGCCTCCGAAGAAGCAAAAGAATCAAATTTATAAAACTTTGAAAAAGTATGAAGCGAAGACCAAGTCGCCGCCTTGCAAATCTGTTCAACAGAAGCCTCATTTTTAAAAGCCCATGTGGAAGCCACAGCTCTAGTAGAATGAGCTGTAATCCTTTCAGGAGGCTGCTGGCCAGCAGTCTCATAAGCTAAGCGTATTACACTTCTTAGCCAAAACGAAAGAGAAGTTGCCGAAGCCTTTTGACCTCTCCTCTGTCCAGAGTAGACAACAAACAAAGCAGATGTTTGACGAAAATCTTTAGTAGCTTGTAAATAAAACTTTAAAGCATGAACCACGTCAAGATTGTGTAATAGACGTTCCTTCTTTGAAGAAGGATTAGGACACAATGATGGAACAACAATCTCCTGATTGATATTCTAATTAGATACCACCTTAGGTAAAAACCCAGGTTTGGTACGCAAGACTACCTTATCTGCATGGAAAATCAGATAAGGGGAATCACACTGCAAGGCAGATAACTCAGAAACTCTACGAGCCAAGGAAATAGCTACCAAAAACAGAACTTTCCAAGATAAAAGCTTGATATCTATGGAATGAAGAGGTTCAAACGGAACCCCTTGGAGAACTTTAAAAACCAAATTTAAACTCCATGGCGGAGCAACTGCTTTTAACACAGGCTTGATTCTAACTAAAGCCTGACAAAATGCCTGAACGTCTGGAGCATCCGCCAGACGCTTGTGCAAAAGAATAGACAGAGCAGAAATCTGTCCCTTAAAGGAACTAGCTGACAATCTCTTTTCCAATCCTTCTTGGAGAAAAGATAATATCCTGGGAATCCTGACTTTACTCCATGAGTAACCCTTGGATTCACACCAATAAAGATATTTACGCCATATCTTTTGATAGATTTTCCTGGTGACAGGCTTTCGTGCCTGAATTAAGGTATCAATAACTGACTCGGAGAAGCCACGCTTTGATAAAATCAAGCGTTCAATCTCCAGGCAGTCAGTCTCAGAGAAATTAGATTTGGATGGTTGAAGGGACCCTGAAGTAGAAGGTCCTGTCTCAGAGGCAGAGTCCATGGTGGAAGAGATGACATGTCCACCAGATCTGCATACCAAGTCCTGCGTGGCCACGCAGGTGCTATCAAAATCACTGATGCTCTCTCCTGCTTGACCTTGGCAATCAGACGAGGGAGCAGAGGAAACGGTGGAAACACATAAGCCAGGTTGAAGGACCAAGGCGCTGCTAGAGCATCTATCAGCGTTGCCTTGGGATCCCTGGACCTGGATCCGTAACAAGGAAGTTTGGCTTTCTGGCGAGACGCCATGAAATCCAGTTCTGGTTCGCCCCAACGTTGAAACAATTGTGCAAACACCTCCGGATGGAGTTCCCACTCCCCCGGATGAAAAGTCTGTCGACTTAGAAAATCCGCCTCTCAGTTCTCTACACCTGGGATATGGATAGCTGATAGGTGGCAAGAGTGAATCTCTGCCCAACGAATTATCTTTGAAACTTCCAACATCGCTAGGGAACTCCTTGTTCCCCCTTGATGGTTGATGTAAGCCACAGTCGTGATGTTGTCCGACTGAAATCTGATGAACCTCATTTTCGCTAGCTGAGGCCAAGCCTGAAAAGCATTGAATATCTCTCTTAGTTCCAGATTGTTTATTGGAAGGAGGGTCTCCTCCTGAGTCCACGATCCCTGAGCCTTCAGGGAGTTCCAGACTGCCCCCCAGGCTAGAAGGCTGGCATCTATCGTTACTATTGTCCAATCTGGCCTGCGAAAGGTCATACCTTTGGACAGATGGACCCGAGATAACCACCAGAGAAGAGAATCCCTGGTCTCTTGATCCAGATTTAGTAGAGGGGACAAATCTGTGTAATCCCCATTCCACTGACTGAGCATGCAGAGTTGCAGCGGTCTGAGATGTAGGCGGGCAAACGGCACTATGTCCATTGCAGCTACCATTAAGCCGATTACTTCCATACACTGAGCCACGAAAGGGCGAGAAGTAGAATAAAGAACACGGCAAGAATTTAGAAGTTTTGATAACCTGGTCTCTGTCAGGTAAATCCTCATTTCTACAGAATCTATCAGAGTTCCCAGAAAGGAAACTCTTGTGAGAGAGGATAGAGAATTCTTCTCTTCGTTCACTTTCCACCCGTGCGACCTCAGAAATGCCAGAACTATGTCCGTATGAGACTTGGCAATTTGGAAATTTGACGCCTGTATCAGAATGTCGTCTAAATAAGGGGCCACTGCTATGCCCCGCGGCCTTAGGACCACCAGAAGTGACCCCAGAACCTTCGTAAAGATTCTTGGAGCTGTAGCTAACCCAAAGGGAAGAGCTACAAACTGGTAATGCCTGTCCAGGAAGGCAAACCTGAGAAACCGATGATGATCTTTGTGTATCGGAATGTGAAGATAAGCATCCTTTAAATCCACTGTAGTCATGTATTGACCCTCCTGGATCATAGGTAGGATGGTACGAATAGTCTCCATCTTGAATGATGGGACCCTGAGAAATTTGTATAGGATCTTGAGATCTAAGATTGGTCTGAAGGTTCCCTCTTTCTTGGGAACCACAAACAGATTCGAATAGAAGCCTTGTCCCTGTTCCTCCTTTGGAACTGGGTGGATCACTCCCATAACTTGGAGGTCTTGAACACAATGTAAGACTGCCTCTCTCTTTATCTGGTTTGCAGATAACTGTGAAAGGTGAAATCTCCCTTTTGGAGGGGAAGCTTTGAAGTCCAGAAGATATCCCTGGGATACAATTTCCAACGCCCAGGGATCCTGGACATCTCTTGCCCAAGCCTGGGCGAAGAGAGAAAGTCTGCCCCCTACTAGATCCGTTACCGGATCGGGGGCCAATCCTTCATGCTGTCTTAGAGGCAGCAGCAGGCTTTTTGGCCTGCTTACCTTTGTTCCAAGCCCGGTTAGGTCTCCAGACCGACTTGGACTGGGCAAAAGTTCCCTCTTGTTTTGTATTAGAGGAAGTTGATGCCGCGCTTGTTTTAAAATTAGTCTGTTTGGTCCTTGATTTATTAGACCTGTCCTGAGGGAGGGCATGTCCTTTCCCTCCCGTAATATCAGAAATGATCTCCTTCAAACCAGGCCTGAATAGGGTCTGCCCCTTGAAAGGAATATTAAGAAGCTTAGACTTTGAAGTAACGTCAGCTGACCATGATTTAAGCCATAGCGCCCTACGCGCCTGAATAGCAAAACCAGAATTCTTAGCCGTTAGTTTGGTCAAATGAACAATGGCATCAGAAACAAATGAATTTGCTAGCTTAAGTGCTCTAAGCTTGTCAAGTATATCGTCCAATGGGGTCTCTTCCTGTAAAGCAAGAGACTCAAACCAGAAAGCCGCCGCAGCAGTGACTGGGGCGATGCATGCAAGAGGTTGTAGAATAAAACCTTGTTGAATAAACATTTTCTTAAGGTAACCCTCTAACTTTTTATCCATTGGATCTAAGAAAGCACAACTGTCCTCGACGGGGATAGTAGTACCCTTAGCTAGGGTAGAAACTGCTCCCTACACCTTAGGGACCGTTTGCCATAAGTCCCATGTGGCGGCATCTATTGGAAACAATTTCTTAAAAATAGGAGGGGGAGAGAATGGTACACCTGGTCTATCCCATTCCTTAGTAATAATTTCTGAAAACCTTTTAGGTATTGGAAAAACATCAGTGAAAACAGGCACTGCATAGTATTTATCCAATCTGCATAATTTCTCTGGCACTGCAATGGTGTCACAGTCATTCAGAGTAGCTAAAACCTCCCTGAGCAACACGCGGAGGTGTTCAAGCTTAAATTTAAATGTTGCCAAATCAGAATCAGGTTGAATCATCTTCCCTGAGTCAGAAACATCACCCACAGAAAGAAGCTCTCCTTCCTCAGCTTCTCCATATTGTGAGGGGGTATCAGACATAGCTATTAAAGCGTCAGAGTGCTCTGTATTCCTTCTAACCCCAGAGCTGTCTCGCTTTCCTCGTAACCCAGGTAGTCTGGATAATACCGCTGACAGTGTATTATCCATGACTGCCACCATGTCTTGTAAAGTAAACGCCATGGGCGCACTAGATGTACTTGGTGCCTCTTGAGTGTGAGTCCCTTGAGCGGGAGTCAAAGGCTCTGACACGTGGGGCGAGTTAGTCGGCTTAACTTCCCCCTTGTCAGATTCCTCTGGTGATAAATCTTTTAAAGACAAAATATGGTCTTTATAACTTAAAGTGAAATCAGTACATTTGGTACACATTCTAAGAGGGGGTTCCACCATGGCTTCTAAACATAATGAACAAGGAGTTTCCTCTATGTCAGACATGTTTAAACAGACTAGCAATGAGACCAGCAAGCTTGGAAAACACTTTACAGAAAGTTAACAAGCAAAAAATAAAAACGGTACTGTGCCTTTAAGAAAAATAAAATTCAGAATTTGAAAAACAGTGAAAAAAGCAGTAAATCAAACGAATTTTTACAGTGTGTATAATAGGCTAACAGAGCATTGCACCCACTTGCAAATGGATGATTAACTCCTTAGTTTCAAAAACGGATCAGAAAAACATAATTTATGCTTACCTGATAAATTCCTTTCTTCTGTAGTGTGATCAGTCCACGGGTCATCATTACTTCTGGGATATTACTCCTCCCCAACAGGAAGTGCAAGAGGATTCACCCAGCAGAGCTGCATATAGCTCCTCCCCTCTACGTCACTCCCAGTCATTCGACCAAGGACCAACGAGAAAGGAAAAGCCAAGGGTGAAGTGGTGACTGGAGTATAAATTAAAAAATATTTACCTGCCTTAAAAACAGGGCGGGCCGTGGACTGATCACACTACAGAAGAAAGGAATTTATCAGGTAAGCATAAATTATGTTTTCTTCTGTTAAGTGTGATCAGTCCACGGGTCATCATTACTTCTGGGATACCAATACCAAAGCAAAAGTACACGGATGACGGGAGGGATAGGCAGGCTCTTTATACAGAAGGAACCACTGCCTGAAGAACCTTTCTCCCAAAAATAGCCTCCGATGAAGCAAAAGTGTCAAATTTGTAAAATTTGGAAAAAGTATGAAGCGAAGACCAAGTTGCAGCCTTGCAAATCTGTTCAACAGAGGCCTCATTCTTGAAGGCCCAAGTGGAAGCCACAGCTCTAGTAGAATGAGCTGTAATTCTTTCAGGAGGCTGCTGTCCAGCAGTCTCATAAGCTAAACGAATTATGCTACGAAGCCAAAAAGAAAGAGAGGTAGCGGAAGCTTTTTGACCTCTCCTCTGCCCAGAGTAAATGACAAACAGAGAAGACGTTTGTCGAAATTCCTTAGTTGCCTGTAAGTAAAATTTTAGAGCACGGACTACATCCAGGTTGTGCAGTAGACGTTCCTTCTTTGAAGAAGGATTTGGGCATAAAGAAGGAACAACAATCTCTTGATTGATATTCCTGTTAGTAACTACCTTAGGTAAGAACCCAGGTTTAGTACGCAGGACTACCTTATCCGAATGAAAAATCAAATAAGGAGAATCACAATGTAAGGCTGATAATTCAGAGACTCTTCGAGCCGAGGAAATAGCCATTAAAAATAGAACTTTCCAAGATAACAACTTTATATCAATGGAATGAAGGGGTTCAAACGGAACGCCCTGAAAAACATTAAGAACAAGGTTTAAACTCCATGGTGGAGCAACAGTTTTAAACACAGGCTTAATCCTGGTCAAAGCCTGACAAAAAGCCTGGACGTCAGGAACTTCTGACAGACGTTTGTGTAACAGAATGGACAGAGCTGAGATCTGTCCCTTTAATGAACTAGCAGATAAACCCTTTTCTAAACCTTCTTGTAGAAAAGACAATATCCTAGGAATCCTAACCTTACTCCAAGAGTAACCTTTGGATTCACACCAATATAGGTATTTACGCCATATCTTATGGTAAATCTTTCTGGTAACAGGTTTCCTAGCCTGTATTAAGGTATCAATAACTGACTCAGAAAACCCACGTCTTGATAAAATCAAGCGTTCAATTTCCAAGCAGTCAGCTTCAGAGAAGTTAGATTTTGATGTTTGAAGGGACCCTGTATCAGAAGGTCCTGTTTCAGAGGTAGAGACCAAGGTGGACAGGATGACATGTCCACCAGGTCTGCATACCAAGTCCTGCGTGGCCACGCAGGTGCTATTAGAATCACTGATGCTCTCTCTTGTTTGATTCTGGCAATCAATCGCGGAAGCAACGGGAAGGGTGGAAACACGTAAGCCATCCTGAAGTCCCAAGGTGCTGTCAGAGCATCTATCAGGACTGCTCCTGGATCCCTGGATCTGGACCCGTAACGAGGAAGCTTGGCGTTCTGTCGAGACGCCATGAGATCTATCTCTGGTTTGCCCCAACGTCGAAGTATTTGGGCAAAGACCTCCGGATGAAGTTCCCACTCCCCCGGATGAAAAGTCTGACGACTTAAGAAATCCGCCTCCCAGTTCTCCACTCCCGGGATGTGGATTGCTGACAGGTGGCAAGAGTGAGACTCTGCCCAGAGAATTATCTTTGATACTTCCATCATAGCTAGGGAGCTTCTTGTCCCTCCCTGATGGTTGATGTAAGCTACAGTCGTGATGTTGTCCGACTGAAACCTGATGAACCCCCGAGTTGTCAACTGGGGCCAAGCCAGGAGGGCATTGAGAACTGCTCTCAATTCCAGAATGTTTATTGGCAGGAGACTCTCCTCCTGACTCCATTGTCCCTGAGCCTTCAGAGAATTCCAGACGGCACCCCAACCTAGAAGGCTGGCGTCTGTTGTTACAATTGTCCAGTCTGGTCTGCTGAATGGCATCCCCCTGGACAGATGTGGCCGAGAAAGCCACCATAGAAGAGAATTTCTGGTCTCTTGATCCAGATTCAGAGAAGGGGATAAGTCTGAGTAATCCCCATTCCACTGACTTAGCATGCACAGTTGCAGTGGTCTGAGGTGTAAGCGTGCAAAGGGTACTATGTCCATTGCCGCTACCATTAAGCCGATTCCCTCCATGCATTGAGCCACTGACGGGTGTTGAATGGAATGAAGGGTGCGGCAAGCACTTTGAAGTCTTGTTAGCCTGTCCTCTGTCAGGTAAATCTTCATTTCTACAGAATCTATAAGAGTCCCCAGGAAGGGAACTCTTGTGAGTGGAACGAGTGAACTTTTCTTTTCGTTCACCTTCCATCCATGTGAACTTAGAAATGCCAGCACTAACTCTGTATGAGACTTGGCAGTTTGAAAGCTTGAAGCTTGTATCAGAATGTCGTCTAGGTATGGAGCTACCGAGATTCCCCGCGGTCTTAGTACCGCCAGAAGAGCACCCAGAACCTTTGTGAAGATTCTTGGAGCTGTAGCCAATCCGAATGGAAGAGCCACAAACTGGTAATGCCTGTCTAGAAAGGCAAACCTTAGGTACCGATAATGATCTTTGTGAATCGGTATGTGAAGGTAAGTATCTTTTAAATCTACAGTGGTCATGTACTGACCCTCTTGGATCATAGGTAAAATTGTCCGAATAGTCTCCATCTTGAACGATGGAACTCTTAGGAATTTGTTTAGGATCTTTAAGTCCAGGATTGGTCTGAAAGTTCCCTCTTTTTTGGGAACCACAAACAGATTTGAGTAAAACCCCTGTCCCTGTTCCGATCGTGGAACTGGATGGATTACTCCCATTAACAAGAGCTCTTGTACGCAGCGTAGAAACGCCTCTTTCTTTGTCTGGATTGTTGACAATCTTGACAGATGAAATCTCTCTCTTGGAGGAGAGTATTTGAAGTCCAGAAGGTATCCCTGAGATATTATCTCTAGCGCCCAGGGATCCTGAACATCTCTTGCCCAAGCCTGGGCGAAGAGAGAAAGTCTGCCCCCCACTAGATCCGATCCCGGATCGGGGGCCCTCAATTCATGCTGTCTTAGGGGCAGCAGCAGGTTTCCTAGTCTGCTTGCCCTTGTTCCAGGACTGGTTAGGTTTCCAGCCTTGTCTGTAGCGAGCAACAGCTCCTTCCTGTTTTGGTGCAGAGGAAGTTGATGCTGCTCCAGCTTTGAAATTACGAAAGGAACGAAAATTAGACTGTCTAGTCTTGGCTTTGGCTTTGTCCTGAGGCAGGGCATGGCCTTTACCTCCTGTAATGTCAGCGATAATCTCTTTCAACCCGGGCCCGAATAAGGTCTGCCCTTTGAAAGGTATATTAAGCAATTTAGACTTAGAAGTAACATCAGCTGACCAGGATTTTAGCCACAGCGCCCTGCGTGCCTGAATGGCGAATCCTGAATTCTTCGCCGTAAGTTTAGTAAGATGTACTACGGCCTCCGAAATGAATGAATTAGCTAGTTTAAGGACTCTAAGCCTGTCCGTAATGTCGTCCAGAGTAGCTGAACCAATGTTCTCTTCCAGAGACTCAATCCAGAATGCCGCTGCAGCCGTGATCGGCGCAATGCATGCAAGGGGTTGCAATATAAAACCTTGTTGAACAAACATTTTCTTAAGGTAACCCTCTAACTTTTTATCCATTGGATCTGAAAAAGCACAGCTATCCTCCACCGGGATAGTGGTACGCTTAGCTAAGGTAGAAACTGCTCCCTCCACCTTAGGGACCGTTTGCCATAAGTCCCTTGTGGTGGCGTCTATTGGAAACATTTTTCTAAATATCGGAGGGGGTGAGAACGGCACACCGGGTCTATCCCACTCCGCAAAATATTTATCCAACCTACACATTTTCTCTGGTATTGCAACTGTGTTACAATCATTCACAGCCGCTAACACCTCCTCTAGTAATACACGGAGGTTTTCCAGTTTAAATTTAAAATTTTAAATATCTGAATCCAGTCTGTTTGGATCAGAACCGTCACCCACAGAATGAAGTTCTCCGTCCTCATGTTCTGCCACCTGTGACGCAGTGTCTGACATGGCCCTAATATTATCAGCGCACTCTGTTCTCACCCCAGAGTGATCACGCTTACCTCTTAGTTCTGGTAATTTAGCCAAAACCTCAGTCATAACAGTAGCCATATCCTGTAATGTGATTTGTAATGGCCGCCCAGATGTACTCGGCGCTACAATATCACGCACCTCCCTCTGAGCGGGAGATGTAGGTACTGACACGTGAGGCGAGTTAGTCGGCATAACTCTCCCCTCGTTGTTTGGTGAAATTTGTTCAATTTGTACAGATTGACTTTTATTTAAAGTAGCATCAATACAGTTAGTACATAAATTTCTATTGGGCTCCACTTTGGCATTGCAACAAATGACACAGGTATCATCCTCTGAATCAGACATGTTTAACACACTAGCAAATAAACTTGCAACTTGGAAATACAATTCAATTAGAATAATATTAAAACGTACTGTGCCTTTAAGAAGCACAGAAGATCTATGACAGTTGAAAATTAATAAATTGAAACAGTTATAGCCTCAATCCTTGTAAACAACACAACTTTAGCAAAGGTTTAATCCCATTAGCAAAGATAACAAATTCTGAAAGCAGGAAACAAATTACAGAATAAACGTTTTTTATCTCAGTCAAACTATAATTCTCACAGCTCTGCTGAGAGAAATTACCTCCCTCAAAATAAGTTTTGAAGACCCCTGAGCTCTGTAGAGATGAACCGGATCATGCAGGGAATACAATGAGTTGCTGACTGAAATATTTGATGCAGTAAAAGCGCCAAAAAAACGGCCCCTCCCCCTCACACACAGCAGTGAGGGAGAACAGAAACTGTCAGAAAAACAGATTAAGCAACTGCCAAGTGGAAAAATAGTGCCCAAACATTTATTCACTCAGTACCTCAGTAAATGAAAACGATTTTACATTCCAGCAAAAACGTTAAACATAATCTCTAGTTATTAAACAGCTTTATGTATTTCTTACAGTGTAATTCTAGTGAAGTACCATTCCCCAGAATACTGAAGTGTAAAGTATACATACATGACATTATATCGGTATGGCAGGATTTTCTCATCAATTCCATTGTCAGAAAATAAAAACTGCTACATACCTCTATGCAGATTCATCTGCCCGCTGTCCCCTGATCTGAAGTTTACCTCTCCTCAGATGGCCGAGAAACAGCAATATGATCTTAACTACTCCGGCTAAAATCATAACAAAAACTCTGGTAGATTCTTCTTCAAACTCTGCCAGAGAGATAATAACACACTCCGGTGCTATTTTAAAATAACAAACTTTTGATTGAAGATATAAAACTAAGTATAATCACCATAGTCCTCTCACACATCCTATCTAGTCGTTGGGTGCAAGAGAATGACTGGGAGTGACGTAGAGGGGAGGAGCTATATGCAGCTCTGCTGGGTGAATCCTCTTGCACTTCCTGTTGGGGAGGAGTAATATCCCAGAAGTAATGATGACCCGTGGACTGATCACACTTAACAGAAGAAAACTAAATAGACGTTTAACAGTCACAACCAACTGCCACAGCTCTGCTGTGGCCCTACCTTGCCATATAAACGACTTTGGAAAGCACCAAAACCCTTCAGAGAGGTCCTAAGCATTCAGGGAACTCCTTTAGGAAAACTGGATGTCTCAGTCTGCAAAAGTTAATGCGCATCTAGGCGCGAAATTAGGCCCCTCCCACTTCCTGTCTACATAGTGAGATGCCTAACAAAACTATCCTAGGCAAATTTTAGCCAGCCATGTGGAAAAAAACTGGGCCCCAATAAAGTTTATCACCAGAAAGCATATAAAAAACGTTTAAGCACTCCCAGCAAACGTTTTATATTTCAGTAGTTTGAAAAAATAATAAGAGTGTTACCTCTAATAGTAAGCATGATACTAGTCGTTATTAAATCACTGTAAGCAGGCTTACCTTAAATAAATCTGGTATCAACAGCATTTTCTAGCATATACATTTCTCTAGAAAAATTTAGACTGCACATACCTCATAGCAGGATACCCTGCACGCCATTCCCCAAGCTGAAGTTACCTCTCTCTTCAGTTATGTGTGAGAACAGCAATGGATCTTAGTTACAACCTGCTAAGATCATTAGAGACCACAGGCAGACTCTTCTTCTATTTTCTGCCCGAGACCAAAATAGTACAACTCCGGTACCATTTAAAAATAACAAACTTTTGAATTGAAGAAAAAATAACTAAATAACACCACATCTCTCTAACTGCTTCCATGCTTGTCGAGAGCTGCAAGAGAATGACTGGAGGTGGCAGGAAGGGGAGGAGCTATATAGACAGCTCTGCTGTGGGTGATCCTCTTGCAGCTTCCTGTTGGGAAGGAGAATATCCCACAAGTAATGGATGATCCGTGGACTGGATACACCTTACAAGAGAAATAAGCTTTGTGAATCAAAAGCTTCAACCAAGATGCCAAGGAAATGGCAGAGGCTTTCTGACCTTTTCTGGAACCAAAAATAATAACAAATAGACTAGAAGTCTTTCTGAAATAATTAGAAGCCTCAACATAATATTTCAAAGCTCTTACCACATCCAAAGAATGCAAAGACCTTTCAAGAGTATTTTTAGGATTAGGACACAAGGAAGAAACAATAATTTCCCTATTGATGTTGTTAGAATTCACAACTAGGTAAAAATGTAAACAAAGTCCGCAAAACAGCTTTATCTGGATGCAAAATCAGATAAGGAGACTCACAAGAGAGAGCAGACAATTCAGAAATTATTCTAGCATAAGAGACAGAAAGAACAGAGATTTGTTCTTTCCAAGTATTTGCAGACAAACCTTTATCTAAACCATCCTGAAGAAACTGTAGAATCCTAGGAATTCTAAAAAATTGCCAAGAATAATCATGAGTGGAACACCATGAAATATAGGTTTTCCAAACCCTATGATAAATCTTCCTTGAAACAGACTTACGAGCCTGTATCATAGTGTTAATTGATGAGTCAGATACACCTCTATGACTAAGCACTAAGCGTTCAATTTCCATGCCTTCAAATTTAGAGATTTGAGATCCTGATGGAAAACTAGGCCGTGAGACAGAAGGTCTGGTCTTATAGGAAATGACCAAGGCTTGATACTGGACATTCGGACAAAGTCTGCATACCAAAACCTGTGAGGCCATGCTGGTGCTATCAGAAACACATACGATTGTTCCATTATGATCTTGGAAAACTAGAAAACAAAAGAAAACACAGAGCGCATCCCACTCTAAGTGTAACACCGTATTTAATGGCACAGAAATCAAAGTGTATAAAACACACGTACAAGATAAACAGAATAAAAAGGCACTATCACCAAGTCCGGGTCCTTTGCATCTGACGCTTGTGGGTGTATTCTCCGTCACCCCGTCGGCTGTGTCCTCTGAAGAGCTTCCGGAAAGCCGTGAGGGGACTCGCCGTGTCGGGGGAAAGTCAGCAAACAGCCCCAGAATTTGAATGTCCCGGATGAGGAGGTAGCGCGGCCTCAACGCGTTTCTTCAGGCTGCGACCTGACTTTTTCAAGAGGAAATATGATCTTGGAAAACACCTGTGGAAGAAGAACCAGAGGCGGAAAAATTTAAGCAGGTTGGTAAAACCAGGGAACTGATAGAGCATCCATCATTTCCGCTTGAGGATTCCTGGACCTGGAAAGGTAACTGGGACGTTTTTTTTTAGGGGAGAGACTATCAGATCTATTTCTGGAAGACCCCACATCTGTACAAGTTGAAAAACACATCTGGATGGAGAGACCACTACCCCAGATGTAGAGAATGATGGCTGAGATAATCCGCTTCCCAATTGTGTACACCTGGGATATGAATCCCAGAGATTTGACAAGAGTTGGATTCCGCCCAAGAAAGTATCAGAGAAACTTCTTTCACTGCTGAAGGACTGCGAGTCCCCCCTTGATGATTGGCATATGCCACTGTTGTGATATTGTCTATTTGAAAACAAATGTAAAGTTCTCTCTTCAAGAGGCCAAGCCTAAAGCGCTCTGAAAATAGCACAGAGTTCTAAAATATTGATTGGTAACCTCGCCTCTTGAGGTTTCCAAACACCTTGTGCTGTCAGAGACCCCCAGACAGCGCCCCAACCTGTAAGACTTGCATCTGTTGTGATCACAGTCCAGAGGAAGGACAAACAAAGGAGGCCATTTGAACAATAAGGTGATGGTTTAACCACCAAGTCAGAGAGTTGAGTGTTGGGATTTAAGTATATCAGCTGTGATATCTGAGTATAATCCCTGCACCACTGGTGCAACATGCAAAGCTGTAGAGGTCTCATGAAAACAAGCAAAGGGGATTGCGTCCGATGCTGCAATCATGACACCTAAAACTTCCATGCACATAGCCACTTAAGGGAATGATAGAGACTGAAGGTTTAGACAAGCTAAGACCAATTTAATTTGTCTCTTGTCTGTTAAAGAAAGAATCATGGACACTGAATCTATCCGGAAACCTAAGAAGGTGACCTTTGTCTGAAAAATCAAGAAACTGTTTGGTAAATTGATCCTCCAACCATGTCTTTGTTGTTTCATGTGAGATTCTGCTAAATTAAAAGATTGAGCTAGTTCCAGGTATCGTCCAAATAAGGAAACACTGCAATACCCTGCTCTCTGATTACAGATAGAAGGGCACCGAGAACCTTCGAGAAAATTCATGGTGCTGTTGCTAGGCCAAATAGAAGAGAGACAAATTGGTAATGCTTGTCTAGAAAAGAGAATTTCAGAAAACGATAGTGATCTGGATGAATCAGAATGTCCTGTAAGTCTATTGTGGACATGAAATGACCTTGCTGATCAAAAGGCACAATAGTTGGAACTGTTACAAAACGATTTAACCTTTTCAGATCCAGGAATGGTCTGAAAGAATCTTCCTTCTTTGGGACAATGAATAGATTTGAATAGAAACCCAATCCCTGTTCCTGCTGAGGAACTGGTACAATCACGCCTGAAAGCCTGAGCCATCACAGGGTTTGTTGGAACATGAGTAAAAAAGAATCTACCCATGGGAGGTCTTATTCTGAAACCTATTCAATACCCTTAAAAAACAATATCCTGAATGCACTGATTTTGGACAGAATGTGTCCAAATGTCTTGAAATAACTTTATTCTGCCCCTCACCAGAAGAACTGGTTTGAGGGCCGCACCTTCATGCAGTCTTAGGGGCTGGATTTGGTTTTTTATAAGGCTTGGATTTATTCCAATTCGGAGATGGTCTCCAATTAGAGCCAGAGGCCTTAGGGGAAGGAGAGTTTTTTTATTCTCTATTCTGCCAAAAGGAACGAAAATGATTGGGAGTTTTAAATTTACCCTTAGATTTCTTGTCTTGGGGCAGGAACATTCCCTTACCCCTAGTGATAGTGGAAATAATAGAATCCAATTGAGAACCAAATAAATTATTACCCTGAAAAGATAGAGATAATAATCTAGATTTAGACACCATGTCAGCATTCCAAGATTTAAGCCATAAAGCTCTTCTAGTTAGAATAGCTAAAGACATAGATTTGACATTAATTTTAAGGACATCAAATATAGCATAACACATGAAATGATTTGCATGTTGAAGTAAAAAAACAATGCTAGATAGTTCAGGATCTGATAACTGCTGAGCTAAACTGTCCAACCAAAAAGTAAAGCAGCAGCAACATCAGCAATAGAAATAGCTGGTCTAAGAATATAGCCAGTATGTAAATATGCTCTTCTAAGGTAAGATTCAAGCTTCCTATATAAAGGATCATTAAAAGAAGTACTATCTTCCATAGGAATAGTAGTACATTTGACAAGAGTGGAAATAGCCTAGACTAATAGCCTATAAACTCTAGACTAGCTACCGGTAAAGGATACAACAACTTCTTAAACCTAGAATAAGGGTTAAAAGAGGTACCATGTAGACCATTCTTTAGCAATCATATTGGAGATAGCATCTGGAATAGGAAAAACTTCAGGAGTAATCTCAGAAGTCTTAAATACAGAATTTAAACGATTATTAGCTTTGCTATAAGGAGGACTCCTCAATACACAAAGTAAACAATACTTCCTTTAATAGAGAACAATAGAGAGACTATTGTCACTATTTGAATCTTATTAAAAAGAATAAGGACATTATGTGCAATGAAAAAACAAACGCAACAAGTTGCACAAAATGAAATACCATTTTGAAATTGTATATGCAAAACAATGAAATGTTACATTATGTTCCACACCGTACTAATATTATGCTGAGTTTACATAAGGCACACCTTTTGTTCGTTTATTTATTGGAACTTAAAATAGTGACAATAGTCTGATTATATAGTGCTTTGCCGAGAGATGGAGTATCTTGAAACTTCTATAATTTTAATTTTTATCATGTTTACATAAGGCACACCTTTTGTTCGTTTATGTATTTAGTCCTATCTTTGCTTTAAGAATAATTCCTCCTTTTATATAATCAACAGGGTATATACATCTATTTTTCACATCGAATACTGTTTGATGCAAGATTTATATACTTTGGGTGTAGCATAGTAATTGTTATGTGACAAAATTATATATACCATTAAGTGTGTAGGTTCGTTCAAGCTTAAGATAGGTAGATATACCTTTAATAGTAATTAACAGGTGTTACCAGTATGATGTAGCTAGGTGTGCCTTTTTAAGATGTATTGGAATTACTAAGTTCAGTCCCTGACGAAGTGCCTACGGGCAGGAAACGCTTTGGACGTTTTGTTGTTTCAAGCTCCCTCCTGAGCTTGTTTGTACCCTGTATGAATGATACGACTCACAATAAAGTCTATTTTACTTGCACAAGATTTTGCGGAAAGATTTCCTCCTTGCATCGGGTTCATTTTTCTTTGTTCTTAAATAAAAAAGAAGATTTGTCAATTTCTGTCTCTGATGCAGGATCCTCTGAGTCAGAGGAACCCTCATCAGTAGAGGATATTTCAGTATGCCATTGGTCAGTACAAAATTCATTAGATCTATGACAAGTAAGGAAAGACCTTTTACGTTTATTTGAAGGCGGAATAGCAGTCATAGCCTTCTCTACGGCTGCAGCAATTACATTTTTACATTAGACTGAGAAGGAATAACAGTAGCTGTATTTGTACTCATAGAAACATTATCTGCATGTAATAATTTTTCATAACAAATGCCACATAATTGAGCTGAAGAAATAAGATCAGCTTGTTTACAACAAACACACTTTGGTAGAATTGTGTTCAGGTACCTTAGTTCCTACAGTAACATCAGAGGCAGGATCAGTTTGAGACATCTTGCAAAATGTAAAAAAAAACCAAAAAACATTTAAACAAAATATCCAATTTCCGACCTTGCGCCAAAAATGACGCAATTAAATGACGCAACTAGCGTCACAGCAGGCACAATAAAATGATGCAATTTGCAACATCGCGAGCCTAATTTGCCAGCAAAATTTCCATGTTAGCAGCTAATCAGAACCCCAGGTAAGAAAAAAATACCTAAATTCTCCCATAAACATAATTTCCATTCTGAAACTGTGTGACTACAAAGGGAAATATTAACAGGCCTGACTCAAGGCTAATATATGCAGTATACATTAAGAACTTTACAATATAAAGCGCCTTGCATAGCTGAGAGTGTCTTAAAAATGATATATACTTACCAGAAGACACCCATCCACATATAGCAGACAGCCAAACCAGTAATGAAACATATCAGCAGAGGTAATGGTAGAGGAGTATAATGTCGATCTGTAATGGCATTACCATACAAATGCCCTTTTCAGGGCAATGGGTAGATTAGGTTTTCTTAGAATTAGTTTTTTTATTTTGGGGGGTTGGTTGGGTGGTGGGTTTTACTATTGGGGGGGGGGGTCTTTGTATTTTTTTTGAGGGAAAAGAGCTGATATCTTTGGGGCAATGCCCCACAAAAAGCCATTTTAAGGGCTATTGGTATTTTATTGTAGGCTAGGGTTTTTTATTTTATTTTTGGTGGGCTTTTTTATTTTTATAGGGCTATTAGATTAGGTGTAATTCTTTTTTATTTTGGATAATTTCGATTGTTATTTTTTGTAATTTAGTATTTTTATAGTAGTGTTAGGATTTTTAATGTGTAGTTTAGTTTTATTTAATTGGTAGTTACATTTTAGTTTAATAATTATATTAGTTTGTTAGTTTAAACTTAGTTCTTTTAATTTGACAGGTAAGTTTTAATTTAAGATAGGGAAATTGTAATTTTAATATAAAGTTAGGGTGGCGTTAGGCTTAGGGGTTAAAAGTTTAATTTAGTTTATTGCGATGTGGGGGCTTTCGGTTTAGGGGTTAATAGTTTAGTGTATTTTGTTGTGGGGGGCTTGCGGTTTAGCGGTTAATAGGTTTATAATAGTGGCAGCGGTGTAGGGCTTAATAACTTTAGTACAGTGGGAGCGATGTGGGTGGACAGGAGATTGGGGTTAATATTTAAATAGTGTTTGCGAATCGGGAGGGTGGCGGTTTAGGGGTTAATAGCTATTATAGTGGTGACGATGTCGGGGAGCAACGGAATAGGGGTTATTAATTATTTTTAGTGGCGGCAATCTCGGGAGCGACAGATTAGGGGTTAATAAGTTTAATATAGTATTTGCAATGTGGGAGGGTCTTGGTTTAGAGGTTAATAGGTAGTTTATGGGTGTTTAGTGCACTTTGTAACACTTTAGTTATGAGTTTTATGTTACATTTTTGTAGTGTAAAACTCAAAAATACTGCTTTTAGATTGCGGAACGGATCTTGTTGGTATAGGCTGCAACGCAAGCTTTTTAGCCTGACCGCAAAACTCGTAATGGCAGCGCTATGGAAGTCCCATGGAAAAAATGTAATTTTTACGTGTGTGGGACTGACGTTGCGGTACAGTCTAAAAGGCTTGCGGTACAGCTATACCAACAAGACTTGTAATGGCTGCGATTTTAAAAAAACTTGTAATCTAGGTGATAGTGAGCAAGGGACTTTATGAAAAAAAAGAAAGCTCTAAAAATTAGAACATTTAATTTTTGCCTTAGAATGTCCCTTTAAATCATATATTAGATATAAATGCCAAATAGTTTCCATGACCCAAAGCCCATCGAATAGCCAGAGTAAATATATCTCACTTTTATCATTATTACCTTCCCTAGTTACTCAACAAATGTTGGGGTCTCAGCGCTAGATCCTTGTGACCTAGTAGCCACATATAATCTTGTGTCAGCTCAAGTCCCAGCAGTATTCTATGATAGGGAGCAAGCACATAATTTCCATGTGATGTGAGGGGTATCTGATTCCCTGACTGATAAAACCATAGAACAGAGAGTAGATGCTCTCAATGCAAATATAAATGGGGGAATAATCCTCTATATCAGACACTTGTTACACCAGATACTACCAAAGAGGTGGCCCACATTCTTCTTCATCAGAGCAAAGTAATAAAAAAAACTACAACCCTAAACTATCATCTCCAAAGTAGTTAGAAGCTGGGAGGAGGGAGAAAGAAAATCAAATTCAAGTAGTCCCTACCTCCTCTAAGTGGGACTGTAGCTGCTTACCCAACATTAATCCATTATGTGCTACTGAAATATAACCCAAGAGAAATCAAATTAATACTTGAGTAGCAATTCTATGCAAATAAAGTTAAAAATTAACAATAAATTACATATAGAGTGGAAGAAAAGTAATTCAGTTGACAGTTACAAAATCAAATAAGTTACTCAGGATAATTTGGCAAAGCATAAGAGTAGCAGGAAAAAGCAAGGGACGTACCAGGTACAGCTGTGGGAACATTCACTGGCAGGTACAGAACAGAAATAGTGCCCAGTGAAGACACGAAAATGCACGGACACAGGACAAGGTCAAGCTTGCAACTAATTTTAGTGGCCTTGTGCTGCATTTACCAAACATAAGTTGTGTTTAATTAAAGGGGAGCTTTTGCATTAACTAATACAGAACTTTAAATAAACAGCAGACAACTATTTATTGTACAAAATCAGAGATATACTGAACTAAAATTAAAATCTTTATAGAAAGAAGACGTAACGTTTGTTCTTTTTCCACTTGTACTAGGTAAAGCTTATACATAACTATGACGTTATGCTATAGTGCTGCAGAAGAGATTTCATAGAGATTTTAATTGCATTTGAAATTTCAATCAACATTTTAAGTACCAAAATTAGTCGCTGGTAAGTGTGTTAACTTGTAAACAAATGCAATAAACATATTCTGATATGTCTGTCATTTGAGGGCAGTTCTTAGTCATTTCTTATGATAGTCTGATCTAAGAGCACTTGCTTTTGAGTTATGCTCTATGTTCACCATATATTTAAATCTGATGTGATTCCATCTTTTAAAACAGCATTCTAAGATACAGGTAATGTGATCTGATATTTTCAGAAATAAGGAGTGAAATGATGACTCATTTGACAACACAGCTAATCATAAACAAAAGTGGTAAACATTGCATATGTCTGAATGGGTCTTAGAAAAATATGGCATGGTATTGAGTGAGTTAAAGCATGTTATCTGATTGAGAAGTGCAACTGTCTTGCACACTATGTACAATAAGCTGATTTAATTATCAGATGCCACACTGCAGCTTTGTTATTTTAAGGGACCTGCATATTTAGCAGCAACTTGGAGTGGGTTGCAGAGGAGAACTGACACATTTAGTAAAGACAGACGGTTTACATTCTCATCATGCACTTTCCACAATAGCAAGGAAGGAAAAAAGCCACTTGAAGAGTAACAGCCTATTCCAAACGGGACAAAGTGTCCATCTGAGGAGACACAGATGAGCAATTTCTTAATGCCTAGCATGATACAAGGCAAAAATATTAGACATAAAACTTTTGAAAAGCTGGTTGTCAATAACCTCCTGAAAAGAAAGGTTAATACGTATTGATCCTTAAGTCCCGTTTGGCTTTGGCTTGGGTGTGTGCAATATTTAATGGAGGCCATGGGAAAAAGCCCTTAACACATAACAAGCCTTTGCAGCGGAGGAGAAGGGGAGGAGGTTAAACAAAGGGTTAGTTTGCAGAAATGTTTCCCTGCAAATCAGAATTTCAGCCAGTGCAGTGGGTAATGGACAGAAGGCATTCCCCTGAGCATTCCCCCCGCAATCAGTGCTCTGCCCGGCATTGGCAGTATCGAGAAGGGGGGACTGTACCGTCCGGTGTGGCCTGTTGACGGGGGGGTTTACATTTGATGTAATCGTGGTCAGTCGGTGTGGCTGTGTAAGGTGGAGATGTCAGACCTGGACCAGAGGAGAAAGGAATGGAATTCCCAGGGCCTGGCATCGTCCCAGCTGAAGAGTGAGAGTCCTCATCCAAGGTACAGGTCTTCTCTCTGCAGAACCGAATACAAATAGAGAATAAATGAGCAGGAGGAAGGGCAGCTAAACATTTCTTAAAGGGACACTTAAGTCAAAATTAAACTTTCACGATTCAGAAAGAGCATGCAATTTTAAACAACTTTCCAAATTACTTTCATTAACAAAATGTGCACAGACTTTTTATATTTATAATTTTTTTAGTCACCAGCTCCTACTGAGCATGTGCAAGAATTCACAGAATATATGTATATGCATTTGTGATTGGCTGATGGCTGTCATATGATACAGGTGGAGTGAAAATAGACATGACTTTGAAAATTTTCAGAAGAAAATCTACAACTCATTTGAAGTTCAGACTGATTGCTATTGCATTTTATCATGCATCTGTTGATTATAAAAATCTACTGTATTTACTGGTCTAACTATAATAATAAAATTACTAGGTGGTACTTAATATCAGGCTTCTTCAATTCTGGTCTTCAGGACCATCAAATACAGTAGAATTGCAAAGTGATATAGAAAAACAAAATTTATTTTTTACCAGATAAATTCCTTTCTTTCCTGGCAGGAGATACCACAACTTCATTCCTTACTGTTGGGGAAATACAACACCTGGCCACCAGGAGGAGGCAGACACACCCCAGCCAAAGGCTTAAATATCTCTCCCACATGCCCTATCCCCCCAGTCATTCGGCTGAGGGAACGAGGAAAAGTAGGAGAAACATCAGGGTATAAAGGTGCCAGAAGAAAAACAAAAAGGGAGCCGCCAAATAAAGAATAACCTACGGGCGGGGTCGTGGACTCTCCCTGCCAGGAAAGAAAGGAATTTATCTGGTAAGCTTAAATTTTGTTTTCTTTCCATAAGGCAGGGAGAGTCCATGACTTTATCCTTACTGTTGGGAAACAATACCCAAGCTCCAGAGGACACTGAAAAAATAACGGGAGGGAACAAAAAAGAGGCGAACCCTAATCTGAGGGCACCACAGCCTGCAAAACCTTTCTTCCGAGCAAACACACAAACTTTTACAAAAAGTATGTAAGGAGGAAGCTGTAAAGGTCTGAGATGGAATCTGGCAAAGGGAATTATGTCCATACAAGACAGCATGAGTCCAATCACCTCCATACACTGGGCCACCGAAGGTCTCAAGGAGGCCTGGAGGGCAAGACATGCTGCTGTTAGCTTCCAACGTCTCTGATCTGTTAGAAAGATCTTCATGGACACAGAGTCTATAACTTTGCCAAGGAAATTCACTCTGGTATCTGGAGTAAGAGAATTATTTTCCAAGTTTATCTTCCTTCCATGTGACCGAAGAATACTTAGAAGAAAATCTGAGAGATCCCTTGCTAGACGAAAAGATGGTGCCTGTACCAAGATATCTTCCAGGTAAGGAGCTACTGCTATACCTCAGGTTCTGGCCACCGCTAGAAGAGCCCCCAGAACCATTGTGAATATCCTTGGAGCAGTAGCTAAGCCAAACGGAAGTGCTATGAACTAACTGGAAGTGCTGATCCAGAAAGGCGAACCTCAGGAACTGGAAATGATCCCTGTGGATCGGAATGTGAAGGAATGCATCCTTCGGATCTATGGTAGTCATAAACTGTCCTTCCTGAACCAGAGGAAGGAATGATCTTATAGACTCCATCCTGAAGGAGAGGACACTTAGAAATTTCTATAGGCACTTCAAGTCCAGAAATGGATGAAAAGTTCCCT
Organism: Bombina bombina; assembly: GCF_027579735.1. NCBI lineage: Eukaryota > Metazoa > Chordata > Amphibia > Anura > Bombinatoridae > Bombina > Bombina bombina. The sequence continues at coordinate 425,567,143 of NC_069500.1, read as the reverse complement.
CCTTTTTGGGAACCACGAAGCTGTTTGAATAGAGCTCCTTAGTAGCCTGAAGGTAGAACTTCAAGGCAAAAACCACATCTAGATTGTGAAACAGACGCTCCTTCGCCGAAGGTGGATTAGGACACAAGGAAGGAACAACACTCTCTTGATTAATGTTGCGATCTGACACCACCTTAGGAAGGAAACCTAACTTAGTACGTAAAACCGCATTATCGGCATGTAAAACAAGGTAAGGGGAGTCACATTGCTAGGCAGAAATCTCGGACACTCTGCGAGCAGAGGCAATAGTCAATAGAAACAAAACCTTCCAAGATAACAGTTTAATGTCAACATTATGCATGGGCTCAAATGGAGCCTGCTGCAACACACGAAGAACAAGATTGAGACTCCATGGTGGAGCCAACCTTCTAAACACAGGTCTGATCCTAGTCAGGGCCTTAACGAAGGACTGCACATCCGGAAGCTCAGCTAATCTCTTGTGCAGCAACACCAACAGGGCCAATATCTGTCTATTCAGGGAACTAGCAGATAGACCCTTCTCCAGTCCATCCTGGAGAAAAGATACAATTCTGGCAACTTTAACCTTATGCCAAGAAAAACAACGTTCCTCACACCAGTGCAGGTAAGTCCGCCACACCTTATGGTAGATGCATCGAGTAACTGGCTTAAGAGCTTGAATAAAAGTGTCGATGACATTCTCAGAGAAACCTCTCTTGGCTAAGACTAAGCGTTCAATCTGAACGCAGTAAGCCTCAGGGAATCTAGATTTTGATGAAGGAATGGACGCTGTATCAGCAGGTCCCTGCAACAATCCTCTAGTGACGAAAGGCAAAGAATCACTGGGGGGAATAGGGGAAGTGGGAGGGATATTTAAGCCTTTGGCTGGGGTGTCTTTGCCTCCTCCGGTTGGTCAGGTTTTGTATTTCCAAAACAGTAAGGAATGAATTTGTGGACTCTCTCTGCCTTATGGAAAAAAAATATGGCCTGTGGGTCCTAAGGGCTTGAATTGAAAAATCCTGTTCTATGTACACTACACATTTTTTTGCATTTTATATGTAATAATTTGCCTACTGTAGATTATTATTTATAAAGAATGGTTTAATTATATTTTTTTACCACATTATCTCACTCCTAATGTATGTAGTTATCTGTTGTCTACAATAGCCTTTACTCAAAAGCATTTATTTGGTTACTTCCATTTTTGTTTTATCCCTTACCAAAATGTATAAGAGTCAGAAAAGTAGAACATTAAGGAACATCCAGCAGAGAGAACAAAGTCAGGAAATTGATAATGAGAAACGGTGTCCTTTCATGTGCTGTGACAAAAAGAAAATGTATGCTTACCTGATAAATTTATTTCTTTTTTGACACGATGAGTCCATGGATAATCTTATTACTATTGGGGATACCACTCCTGCCCTGCAGGAGGCGGCAAAGAGCACCACAGCAAAGCTGTTAAATATCACCTCCCTTCCCTCCCAACCAAGTCATTCGACCGAAGTAAAAGGAGAGAAAGGAAGTAACCAGGTGCAGAGGTGTCTGAAGTTTATAACCAACAACCTGTCTTTCAAAACAGGGCGGGCTGTGGACTCATCGCGTCAAAAAAGAAATAAATTTATCAGGTAAGCATAAATTTTATTTTCTTTTTAATGACACGATGAGTCCACGGATCATCTTAATTACTATTGGGAATCAATACCCAAGCTAGAGTACACAAATGATATGGGAGGGACAAGACAGGAAACCTAAACGGAAGGCACCACTGCTTGAAGAACCTTTCTCCCAAAAGCGGCCTCAGCCTCAGTCGAAATGTATAAAATTTTGAAAAAGTGTGAAGAGAAGATCAAGTTGCAGCCTTGCAAATCTGTTCCACAGAAACTTCATTTTTGAATGCCCATGAGGAAGCAACAGCCCTCGAGGAATGAGTCGTAACTCTCTCTGGAGGCTGCTGTCCAGCAGTCTCATATGCAAAACGTACAATACTCTTCAGCCAAAAAGAAAGAGAAGTAGCCATAGCTTTCTATCCCTTACGTTTTCCTGAGAAAACCACAAACAGAGCAGAAGACTGACGAAAATCCTTAGTCGCCTGCAGGTAAAACTTTAAGGCACGAACCACGTCCAAATTGTGTAGAAGCCGTTCCTTCTGAGAAGAAGGATTAGGACACAAGGAAGGAACAACAATCTCCTGATTAATGTTCCGATCAGAAACAGCTTTAGGAAGAATCCTAATGTAGTACGTAAAACTACCTTATCTGAATGAAAAATAAGGTAAGGAGACTCGTACTGCAAAGCCGAGAGCTCTGACACTCTGCGAACAGAAGAAATAGCAACAAGAAATAAAACTTTCCAAGATAACCACTTAATATCTAAGGAATGCCTAGGCTCAAACGGAGCCCCTTGAAGAACTTTGAGAACTAAATTAAGACTCCATGGAGGAGTAACTGGCTTGAACACAGGCCTGATCCTGACCAAGGCCTGGCACAAAAATTTAACATCTGGAACATCTGCCAGACGTTTGTGTAACAAAATAGATAAGGCAGAAATTTGACCCTTTAGGGAACTTGTCGATAATCCTTTCTCCAAACCCTCTTGGAGAAAAGACAAAATTATAGGAATCTGAACTCTACTCCAGGAGTAGCCCTTGTATTCACACCAATAGAGATACTTACGCCATATCTTATGGTAAATCCTTCTAGTTACAGATTTACGAGCCTGAATCATGGCCTCTATGGCTGATTCTGAAAAACCTTGCTTGGATTAAATTAAGCGTTCAATCTCCAAACAGTCAGCTTCAGAGAAACTAGATTTGGGTGAAGAAAGGGCCCTTGAATTAGAAGGTTCTTCCTCAACGGAAGTCTCCAAGGTGGCAGAGATGACATGTCCACCAGATCTGCATACCAAATCCTGCGAGGTCAAGCCGGTGCAATGAAGGTCACCAAGGCCCTCTTCCTGTTTGATTCAAGCAATGACCCGAGGAAAAAGAGCAAACGGAGGAAATAGGTATGCTAGCCTGAAGGTCCAAGGTACTGCTTGGGCGTCTATCAGTACCGCCTGAGGGGCCCTGGACCTCGATCCCTACCTCAGAAGCTTGGCATTCTGTCGAAATGTCATGAAATCCAATTCCGGCTGACCCCATCTGAGAATCAGGCTGGAAAACACTTCCAGATGGAGTTCCCACTCCCCCGGATGAAAAGTCTGTCTGCTCAGGAAGTCCGCCTTCCAACTGTGCACCCATGGGATGTGGATCGCCAACAGACAGCAAGAGTGGGCTTACGCCCAATGAATTATTTTGGTTACCTCTGTCATTGCTAAGGAACTCCTCGTTCCTACCTGATGATTGATGTAAGCTACTTAAGTTATGTTGTCCAACTGGAACCTGATAAACTGGACCAAGGCTAACTGGGGCGAGGCCAGAAGAGCTTTGAAGATTGCTCTCAGCCCCAGAATGTTTATGGGTAGAACAGACTCTGACTGAGTCCAAACTCCCTGAGTCTTTAGGGAGCCCCAGACTGCTCCCCATCCTAGAAGGCTGACATCTGTTGTCACAATCACCCAAGATGGGCTGCGAAAGCAGGTTCCCTGGGAGATCCAGAGACAACCACCATTGAAGAGAATCCCTTGTCTCCTGCTCCGGTAGTATTCGGGGAGACAAGTCAGCATAATCTCTATTCCATTGCCTGGGCATGTTTAACTGAAGATGTCTGAGGTGGAAGCGAGCAAACGGGATGATCTCCATTGCCGCCACCATCAGCCCAATTACCTCCATGCACTAAGCCACTGATGGCTGAGGAGTGGACTGAAGAGCTAAACAAGTATCGAAGATCTTTGATTTCCTGACTTCTGTCAAAAAAAATTTCATTGATAGGGAATCTATTATGGTTCCCAAGAAGTTACCCTTGTCCTTGGGACTAAGGAACTCTTTCCCAAATTTACCTTCCCTCCGTGAGATTGCCGGAAGGGTAATAACATTTCCGTGTGGAACCTTGCTTGTTGAAAGGATGGCGCCTGGACTAGGATGTCGTCCAGATAGGGCGCCCCTGCAATGCCCCGTAACCGAAGCACCGCCAACAAAGAACCCAGAACCTTTGAGAAAATTCTGGGAGCTGTGGCAAGACAGAAGGGCAGAGCCACAAATTGGAAGTGTTTGTCTAGAAAGGCAAACCTTAGAAACCTGTGATGGTCCCTGTGAATGGGAACATGTAAGTACGCATACTTTAAATCCACAGTTGCCATAAATTGACCCTCTTGGACCAAAGGGAGAATGGAACGAATAGTTTCAATCTTGAAGGACGGTACTATTAGGAATTTGTTTAGACTTTTGAGATCTACAATAGCCTGAAGGTTCCCTCCTTTTCTGGGAACCACGAACAGAATAAAATCCCAGACCCCGTTCCTGAATCGGAACAGGAACTATCACTCCCAGGTCGGAGAGGTCTCCTACACAGTGTAATTACACCTTACCTCTTTATCTGGCTCCAGATAATCTTGAAAGCCAAAACCTCCCTCCTGCTCGGAGGAAGAAGTAGAAGAATTCCCTTGAAATTTCGAAAGGAACGAAAAATTAATATTAACCATAAAGCTCTGCAAGTCAATATGGTAAGCCTGAAATCTTAGCCCCCTGCTTAATACTTGAAGGGAAGCACCTGAAAGAAAGGAAATGACCAACTTAAGGGCCTTTATCTTATCCTGGATTTCTTAGAGGGGAGTGTCTGTCCGAATAATCTATAGGATCCTTAAAGGAACAATGGAACAACTATCCTCTATGGGAATAGTAGGACTCCTGGTATCAGACTTATTTATATATTTTGCTTTTAAGAGGATTTCATATAAGCGTCTAGGATATTTCTGGTAATCAAAAATATAAGTAAAGGTTGTATTTGTATCAGAGGTGCTATCTCACATCAGATGATGTAGACTTAACCCCTCTGAAGTTATTATGTGCCAAATGAGAGTTGAGGTAGAGACACAAAGTCAGTTTTAACTCAAATAGGCAGGAATTTAATATAAGACATAGATAGGTAAGTAATGGATCAGAGATACAATGTCAATACTTGCAACAGGAATTGTATATTACGGTAAAAGCCCAGCATACAACCTGACTCCTAGTTCCCTCTTTAATGAGTAGACCGTTGCTGCAGAGATTTGGAAGGCAGTTAAGGCTTGTGTGTACGGAGAGTTTAAGCTTACAGCGTCTCTCTGTGATGTGAGCTGAAGCGGTAGTTCCCTCTGAGCCGAGACCGGCAATAGCTGATGACGTCAGCGGGTGAGACACAGGCAGCGTCTCACACGCTGTGAAGCACAGAACTGACAGGAAGATTGAGCACAGCGTCAGGATACAACGAAGTAGAGCTTGGAGCCGGATTGGCTCAGGATTCACTAAGGTTAGTGAAAACAATAATCCAGCAAAAGGAATGGTAATTGAGGAGTTTAAATAGGGTAGAGAGGATTTAAGGGGGCCAATAGGAAGAGGCAAAAGAGGATCTGACACATTCCCCCCCCAAAGAACCCACAGCGAGGGTTCAAGGACTAGGGCGATCCGGATTCCGGCGATGAAATAAAGTAACACAGCGAGGTGCTGATACAGAGGATGCAGGTTCCCAAGAATCCTCAGTATGATCATAGCCCTTCCAATGGATCAAGTATTCCAAGTGTCCTCTACGGCGTCTGGAGTCGAGAATAGACTGGACCTCATATTCCACATCCTGGGAGACATCATGTGAAACGGCATTAGATGGCAAATGACCATTATGACACGGTTTGATCAGGGAGACATGGAAAGTGGGGTGAATCCTGTACGAATCGGGGAGTCTAAGGGTGACTGTTGCTGGGTTTCTGATTGCCAGAATTGGGAATGGACCAATGTAGAGTTTACTCAACTTCCGCGATGGGGTATGCAAGCGAAGGTTTTTGGTAGACAACCAGACTAGCTGACCAACCTGGTACTGAGGTTGCGGAGTGTGTCGCAAATCATAGAACTTTTTATGGGATGCTTGAGCATGCTTGATGTTGTCCCGGGCAACAGCAAAGGTTTCTGAAATATCATTGACAGTATCGTTAACTGTCGGATTTGGTGATGGCAAGTAAGGTAGGTAGTCAATTCTAGGGTGGATTCCATGATTGATAAAAAACGGACTGAAACCAGTTGATGAATTAGTGGCATTATTGTAGGCAAATTCTGCCAATGCAAGATGGTCAGCCCAAGATTCCTGTTGATTGGAACAGAAACAGCGGAGATACTGTTCCAACCACTGATTCGTGCGCTCAGCTTGCCCATTGGTCTGGGGGTGATAAGAAGTAGTGAGTTTTTGAGATATATGCAAAGTCCTACAAAGAAGTCTCCAAAAGCGGGAAGTGAATTGTGAACCTCTGTCGGTTAAAATGACCAAGGGTAGGCCATGTAAGCGAACTATCTCTTTGATGAACATGTCACTCGTTTGTTGTGCGGTGGGTGTGCCAACCGCCGGTAAGAAATGGGCCATTTTTGACAGGAGATCGACTACTACAAGTATGGAGGTGTAGGAGGAAGATTTTGGAAGGTCGACAATGAAATCCATTGCAAGATGAGACCAGGGGGTCTCTGGGACTGGGTAAGGCTGTAAAAGGCCTACTGGGAAAGTATGTGATGGTTTGGTAGTCGCACAAGTGGTACAATGAGTGATGTAGTCGTGTACAGACGTGGTCATAGCTGGCCACCAGTAGTGTCGTTTAAGGAGATTCAAAGTTTTCCATTCTCCAAGGTGTCCTGTAAGAGGGGAGTCATGATGAGCATGGAGAAGAGTGGTCCTGTAGGTAGGCGGAATATAAAGTTGATCAGCATGGAAGTAAAGACCATTAAGTTTCTTATGGAGCAGATGTATAGGTTTCGTGGGATCCTCAAGCTGAGATTTCTGGAAGGCTGGATCTGAGTTAACAATCATGCCTAAGAATTTTGAACTAGGGATGATAGAGGTTGGGTTGTCAGTCAAAGGTGGTCTAGTGTCTCTTCTGGATAAAGCGTCAGCCTTACCATTGCGGATCCCAGGGCGGTACATGATGACAAAATCAAAGCGGGAGAAGTACAAGTTCCACCGAAGTTGTCTGGCAGACAACGTCCTGTTTTGTTGCAAATATTGCAAATTTTTGTGGTCTGTTATAATGATAGTGGGAAACTTGGCACCTTCCAAGAGGTGTCTCCACTGGTCAAAAGCAGATTTTATTGCTAGCAGTTCTTTCTCCCCAACGGGATAATTTCGTTCAGCTGGAAGCATGAGCCTGGACAAATAAGCCACAGGATGCATAGAGTCAGTGAGCGATTGTTTTTGTGACAGCACTGCCCCCAGAGCGTAATCTGAAGCATCGACCTCAACTATATATTGCAATTCTGCATCAGGGAATGTAAGTATTGGTGCGGTGGTGAAGTCAGTTTTTAATTTCTCAAAAACCTTCTGACAGTCTGAAGTCCAGTTGAATGGTTGAGATTGTTTTGTTAGGTCAGTAAGGGGTCTGGCAGTATGAGCGAAGTTTTTAATAAATTTACGATAAAAATTCGCAAAACCGAGGAATCTTTGCACCTCTTTTCTGGTTTTTGGGGTTGGCCACTGAATGATGGCTTGGATTTTAGAATCATCCATCTTAATGCCTTTATTAGATATGACATAGCCTAAAAATGCGACTTGTGAGCTATTAAACTCACATTTTTCTAATTTCGCATACAATCTGTGTTCACGGAGCCGTGCTAGTACAGTTCTTACATGTGTGATATGTTCTTGTTGATTGTCAGAAAATATAAGTATATCATCTAGATATACAACGATGAAATTATCTAAAATGTCTTTAAATATATCATTTATGAAGCACTGAAATGTAGCTGGAGCATTACACAACCCGAAAGGCATGACTGTATATTCATACAGGCCATAACGAGTTCTGAAAGCTGTTAACCATTCATCTCCAGCCCTCATTCGTATGAGATTATAAGCCCCCCGAAGGTCCAACTTTGTGAAGACCTTTGCAGTACGTAATCTCTCAATTAGCTCAGGAATGAGCGGTAAGGGGTAGCGATTTTTCTTAGTTCTCTTATTAAGCTCCCTATAATCAATGATAGGCCTAAGTGACTGGTCTTTGTTCTTTACAAAAAAGATACCAGCCCCAGCTGGAGAGGTGGAGGGTCTTATAAAACCCTTTGCGAGATTTTCTTGCAAATAAAGTTTTAAATGATCTAGTTCGGGTTTAGAGAGTGGATATATGTGACCAACAGGTATGGTTGCGCCTGGCAATAAGTCGATAGGACAGTCATATGGCCTATGTGGTGGGAGTGTTTGTGCATCAACCTTGTTGAAAACATCTTGAAAATCAGAATAATCGTCTGGTATAGTGATGGTGGTTGAGAGTAAAATGTTGTTAATGGGGTAGCATGTCTGTGAACAATATGATGAAGATAGATTAACAGTCATATGCTCCCAATCAAAATCAGGTTTATGTATTTGTAACCAGGTGAGCCCAAGGATAATAGGGAAAAGGGGACTAGGTATAACGTCAAAGCTAATTGACTCCCGGTGACCAGTGTTAGAGTGCATAAGTAAAGGTATGGTTTCTAAAGTTATGGGACCTGTTGAAAGAGATGAGCCATCCACCAAATTAATAGAGACAGGAGACTGTTTTGCTTGTGTAGGTATTTTATTACTATTTACAAGATCGAAATCTATATAATTCCCTGATGCACCAGTATCGATAACTGCGTCAATCCTTATACTGTGTTGATCCCACTGTAAGGTAAGAGGTATAGATATATGAGGTGGTGTTAACTTTGTAAATGATAAAGTAAGAGTATTTGTAGTATTCTTACCTAATTTGTCTTCTTTAACAGAGGACAGGCATTCACATCATGCTCTGGGGCAGCGCAGTACATGCACAATCTATGTGCTCTTCTTCTTCCTTTTTCCTCTGTTGAGAGGGGGCCTCTAATAAAGCCGATATCCATGGGAGATTCAGTCTCCTTAGGAAGAGTTGAGGAAGGATTGTAGTGTCTGTAAGAAGCTGGTGGGTTGTTTGCCCTTTCTTATTTGCGTTCGCGCAACCTTCTATCAATAGTGGTACAGTGGATGAACAAATCTTCCAATCTCTCTGGGACTCCAGTGCGAGACAGTTCATCCTTGATGTCCTCAGAGAGCCCAGCTCTAAATTGGTGTTTAAGTGATGGTTCATTCCACTTAGAATCAATTGCATATATTTTAAACTGTGAGATGTAATTCTCAACTGGTTGTCTGCCTTGTCGCAGGGCCCTTAGAGAGGTTTCTGCGGACTCCTGTTTAAATGGATCATCATAAAGTAATGAAAATGCTGTTAAGAATTCCTGTATGGAATTCAATATGGGGTTTTGTATTTCAAACAGGCTGTCCGCCCAAGCACGGGGCTCACCCCTCAAATAAGAAATTGTTGTTAGTACCTTTATTCTGTCATTATTATATGTTCTTGGTTTAAGTTCAAACAATAAGAGACAAGCGTTTCTAAACTCTTTAAATGTAGCTCTATTACCAGTGAATTTGTCTGGCAATGAAACCTGAGGCTCAGGGAGTACTTCTGTATGTGCAGGTTTAGCTGTATAGAACTCTCTAAAACAATCTTTCAGTACCTGGTTTTCAGTTTGTACCTCCCTGAGTGTTTGAGTGATAGTATCCATACGTTGTGAAAGAGAGGTAACCTGGTTTGCTAATTCATTCACATCCATAATTGCTTATAACCTCTAATTTTAGGCTGGATTATTATATCAGACTTATTTATATATTTTGCTTTTAAGAGGATTTCCTATAAGCGTCTAGGATATTTCTGGTAATCAAAAATATAAGTAAAGGTTGTATTTGTATCAGAGGTGCTATCTCACATCAGATGATGTAGACTTAACCCCTCTGAAGTTATTATGTGCCAAATGAGAGTTGAGGTAGAGACACAAAGTCAGTTTTAACTCAAATAGGCAGGAATTTAATATAAGACATAGATAGGTAAGTAATGGATCAGAGATACAATGTCAATACTTTCAACAGGAATTGTATATTACGGTAAAAGCCCAGCATACAACCTGACTCCTAGTTCCCTCTTTAATGAGTAGACCGTTGCTGCAGAGATTTGGAAGGCAGTTAAGGCTTGTGTGTACGGAGAGTTTAAGCTTACAGCGTCTCTCTGTGATGTGAGCTGAAGCGGTAGTTCCCTCTGAGCCGAGACCGGCAATAGCTGATGACGTCAGCGGGTGAGACACAGGCAGCGTCTCACACGCTGTGAAGCACAGAACTGACAGGAAGATTCAGCACAGCGTCAGGATACAACGAAGTAGAGCTTGGAGCCGGATTGGCTCAGGATTCACTAAGGTTAGTGAAAAGAATAATCCAGCAAAAGGAATGGTAATTGAGGAGTTTAAATAGGGTAGAGAGGATTTAAGGGGGCCAATAGGAAGAGGCAAAAGAGGATCTGACACCTGGCTAGCGTGGAAATTGTCCCTACCACCTTGGGTACCGTCTGCTGAGACTCCTTATGGGAAAAACATAATTTATGAAAGAACTTACCTGATAAATTAATTTCTTTCATATTGACAAGAGTCCATGAGCTAGTGACGTATGGGATATACAATCCTACCAGGAGGGGCAAAGTTTCCCAAACCTCAAAATGCCTATAAATACACCCCTCACCAAACCCACAATTCAGTTTAACGAATAGCCAAGAAGTGGGGTGATAAAGAAAGGAGTAAAAAGCATCAACAAAGGAATTTGGAAATAATTGTGCTTTATACAAAAAAATCATAACCACCATAAAAAAGGGGTGGGCCTCATGGACTCTTGCTAAGATGAAAGAAATTAATTTATCAGGTAAGTTCTTACATAAATTATGTTTTTCTTTCATGAAATTGGCAAGAGCTAGTGATGAATGGGATAGCAATACCCAAGATGTGGAACTCCACGCAAGAATCACTAGAGAGGGATAAAAATAAAAACAGCCATTTTCCGCTGAAAAAAATTAATCTACAACCCAAAATATAAGATTATTCTATAAATGAAAAAAAAAAACTTAAAACATAAGCCGAAGAACCAAACTGAAATAGCTGCCTGAGAACTTTTCTACCAAAAACTGCTTCAGAAGAAGCAAATACATCAAAATGGTAGATTTTAGTAAATGTATGCAAAGAAGACAAAGTTGCTGCTTTGCAAATCTGATCAACTGAAGCTTCATTCTTAAAAGCCCACGAAGTGGAGACTGATCTAGTAGAATGAGCGGTAATTCTCTGAGGCAGGGCTTGACCCGACTCCAAATAAACTTGATGAATCAAAAGCTTTAACCACAAAGCCAAGGAAACAGCAGAAGCCTTCTGACCTTTCCTAGAACCAGAAAAGAAAACAAATAGACTAGAAGTCTTCCTGAAATCTTTAGTAGCTTCAACATAATATTCCAAAGCTCTTACCACATCCAAAGAATGTAAGGATCTCTCCAAAGAATTCTTAGGATAAGGACACAAGGAAGGGACAACAATTTCTCTATTAAATGTTGCTAGAATTCACAACCTTAGGTAAGAATTTAAATGAAGTCCGCAAAAGCGCCTTATCCTGATGAAAAACCAGAAAAGGAGATTCACAAGGAAGAGCAGATAGCTCAGAAACTCTTCTAGCAGAAGAGATGGCCAAAAGGAACAACACTTTCCAAAGCCTGAACAAAACAGTGAATATATCAGGAAGCTTAGCAATCTTTCTGTGAAATAAAAAAGAAAGAGCAGAGATTTGTCCCTTCAAGGAACTTGCAGACAAACCCTTATCCAAACCATCCTGAAGAAACTGTAAAATTCTAGGAATTCTAAAAGAATGCCAAGAGAATTTATGAGAAGAACACCATGAAATATAAGTCTTCCAAACTCGATAATAATTATTTCTAGAAACAGATTTACGAGCCAGTAACATAGTATTAATCCCTGAGTCAGAGAAACCTCTATGACTAAGCACTAGGCGTTCAATTTCCATATCTTCAAATTTAATGATTTGAGATCCTGATAGAAAAACGAACCTTGAGACAGAAGGTCCGGCCTTAATGGAAGTGGCCAAGGTTGGCAACTGGACATCCGAACAAGATCCGCATACCAAAACCTGTATGGAGCCACCAGCAACATAAACGATTGCTCCATGATGATTTTGGAGATCACTCTTGGAAGAAAAACTAGAGGCGGGAAAATATAAGCAGGTTGATAACACCAAGGAAGTGTCAACGCATCCACTGCTTCCGCCTGAGGATCCCTGGACATAGACAGGAACCTGGGAAGTTTCTTGTTTAGATGAGAAGCCATCAGATCTATTTCTGGAAGACCCCACATCTGAACTATCTGAGAAAACACATCTGGATGGAGGGACCATTCCCCCGGATGTAAAGTCTGACGGCTGAGATAATCCGCCTCCCAACCTGATGATTGACATATGCCACAGTTGTGATATTTTCTGTCTGAAAACAAATGAACGGTTCTCTCTTCAACAAAGGCCAAATCTGCAAAGCCCTGAAAATCGCACGGAGTTCCAAAATATTGATTGGTAATCTCGCCTCTTGAGATTTCCAAACCCCTTGTGCTGTCAGAGATCCCCAAACAGCTCCCCAACCTGAAAGACTCGCATCTGTTGTGATCACAGTCCAGGTTGGACGAACAAAAGAGGCCCCTTGAACTATAAGATGGTGATCGAACCACCAAGTCAGAGATAGTCGAACATTGGAATTTAAGGATATTAATTGTGATATCCTTGTATAATCCCTGCATCATTGGTTCAGCATACAAAGCTGAAGAGATCTCATGTGAAAACGAGCAAAGGGGATCGTGTCCGATGCTGCAGTCATGAGACCTAAAACTTCCATGCACATAGCTACTGAAAGGAATGACTGAGACTGAAGGTTCCGACAGGCTGCACCCAATTTTAAACGTCTCTTGTTTGTAAGAGACAGAGTTATGGACACTGAATCTATCTGGAAACCTAAAAAGGTAACCCTTGTATGAGGAATCAAAGAACTTATTGGTAAATTGATCCTCCAACCATGTTTTCGAAGAAAACACTAGTTGATTCATGTGAGAGATTCTGCAGAACGTAAAGACTGAGCAAGATATTGTCCAAATAAGGAAACACTGCAATACCCCGCTCTCTGATTACAGAGAGTAGGACACCGAGAACCTTTGAAAAGATTCTTGGAGCTGTTGCTAGGCCAAAAGGAAGAGCGACAAATTGGTAATGCTTGTCTAGAAAAGAGAATCTCGGAAACTGATAATGATCTGGATGAATCGGAATATGAAGATATGCATCCTGTAAGTCTATTGTGGACATATACTGTCCTTGCTGAACAAAAGGCAGAATAGTCCTTATAGTCACCATTTTGAAAGTTGGTACTCTTACATAACTATTAGATAGATTTGAATAAAACCCTAGACCCTGTTCCTGAAACGGAACTGATTACCCCTGAAAACGCCAGGTCTGAAACATACTTCAGGAAAGCCTGAGCCTTTACTGGATTTGCTGGGATGCGTGAGAGAAAATATCTTCTCACAGGAGGTCTTACTCTGAATCCTATTTGGTACCCCTGAGAGACAATACTCAGAATCCACTGATTTTGGACAGAATTTATCCAAACATCCTTGAAAAATCTTAATCTGCCCCCTACCAGCTGAGCTGGAATGAGGGCCGCACCTTCATGCGGACTTGGGGCTGGCTTTGGTTTCTTAAATGGCTTGGATTTATTCCAATTTGAAGGTTTCCAATTGGAAACAGATTCCTTGGGGGAAGGATTAGGTTTCTGTTCCTTATTTTGTCGAAAGGAACGAAAACGGTTAAAAGCTTTAGATTTACCCTTAGGTCTTTTATCCTGAGGCAAAAACACTCCCTTCGCTCCAGTGAGAGTTGAAATAATCTAATCCAACTGAGAACCAAATAACTTATTACCTTGGAAAGAAAGAGATAGCAATCTAACTTAGAAGTCATGTCAGCATTCCAAGATTTAAGCCACAAAGCTCTTCTAGCTAAAATAGCTAAAGACATGGATTTAACATCAATTTTGATGATATAAAAAATGGCATCAAAAATAAAATGATTAGCATGTTGAAGCAAGCGAACAATGCTAGACAAATCAGAATTCAATACTTGTTGCGCTAAATTTTCCAACCAAAAAGTTGATGCAGCTGCAACATCAGCCAAAGAAATTGCAAGTCTGAGAAGATGACCCGAATACAAATAGGCTTTCCTTAGATAAGATTCAAGTTTCCTATCTAAAGGATCTTTAAAAGAAGTACTATCTTCCATAGGAATAGTAGTACATTTAGCAAGAGTAGAGAGAGCCCAATTAACTTTGGGGATCTTTTCCCAAAACTCCAATGTAACTGCTGGCAAAGGATACATTTTTTTAAACCTTGAAGAAGGAATAAAAGAAGTACCACTCATATTCTATTCCTTAGAAATCATATCAGAAATAGCATCAGGAACAGGAAAAACCACAGGAGGTTTATAAACAGAATTGATATGTTTACTAGTTTTAATATCAAGAGGACTATTTTCCTCAATATCCAATGTAATCAACACTTCTTTTAACAAAGAACGAATATACTCCATTTTAAATTAAAAAAAAAGATATGTCAGTGTCAATATCTGAGGATATCCACATCAGGGGAGGATAATTCAGTATGTTGTCGGTCATTTGAAATTTCATCAACTTTATGAGAAGTTTTAAAAGACCTTTTACGTTTATTAAAAGGCAGAATGGCAGACAAAGTCTTCTGAATAGAATCAGCAATAAATTCTTTTAAATTCACAGGTATATCTTGTACATTAGATGTTGAAGGAACAGCAACAGGCAATGTACTATTACTGATGGACACATTATCTGCATGGAAAAGTTTATCATGACAACTATTACAAACCACAGCTGGAGAAATAATCTCCACAAGTTTACAACAAATGCACTTAGCTTTGGTAGAACTGTTATCAGGCAGCAGGGTTCTAACAGTGATTTCTGAGACAGGATCAGATTGAGACATCTTGCAAATGTAAGAGAAAAAACAACATATAAAGCAAAATTATCAATTTTCTTATATGGCAGTTTCAGGAATGGGAAAAAAATGCAAACAGCATAGCCGTCTGATAGAGAAAAAAGGCAAGAGGCATATAGGAAAGGGGTTTTAAATAATGAAAAAATTTGGTGCAAAGTATGATGCACAACACAAACAGAAAATAAAATTTGGCGCTAACCACATCCGGAAAGGACACACTCGCGTCATTGAAGACGTAACCTTGTGAAAGGACTCGGCGTGAACTAAGACGCCAGAAGTGACGAATTTGCGTCATCGAACATAACTTTGCGCCAAAAAATCTCACGCCAAAAATGACGCAATATACTTTGGCATTTTGCGCTTTCGCAAGCCTAATTCAGCCCGCGAATTTAAAATGACAGTCAATTGAAAAAAACGACTATACCCCAGGTAAGAAATACATTTTTCCTAAAAAATGCATTTCCCAGATATGAAACTGACAGTCTGCAAAAGGAAATATACTGAAAACCTGAATCATGGCAAATATAAGTACAAAAAGTAAATTTATGCTTACCTGATAAATTAATTTCTTTTACGATATGACGAGTCCACGGATTTAATCCTTACTTGTGGGATATTAACCTCCTGCTAACAGGAAATGGCAAAGAGCACCACAGCAGAGCTGTATATATAGCCCCTCCCTTCCCCTCCACCCTCAGTCATTCGGCCGAAGGTATAGGAAGAGAAAAGGAAAGGCTAAAAGGTGCAGAGGTGACTGAAGTTACAAAAAAAAATAAAGAAAAACTGTCTTAAAAGAACAGGGTGGGCCGTGGACTCGTCATATCGTAAAAGAAATTAATTTATCAGATAAGCATAAATTTACTTTTCTTTTACAAAGATATGACGAGTCCACGGATCTCATCCTTACTTGTGGGAAACCAATATCAAAGCAATAGGACATGGATGAAAGGGAGGGACAAGACAGGAACCTAAACAGAAGGCACCACTGCTTGAAGAACCTTTCTCCCAAAAATAGCCTCAGAAGAAGCAAAAGTATCAAATTTGTAAAATTTGAAAAAAGTGTGAAGGGACGACCAAGTCGCAGCCTTACAAATCTGTTCAACAGATGCATCGTTTTTAAAAGCCCATGTGGAAGCCACAGCCCTAGTAGAATGAGCCGTAATTCTTTCAGGAGGCTGCTGTCCAGCAGTCTCATATGCCAGGCGGATGATATTTCTCAGCCAAAAAGAAAGAGAGAGGTAGCCGTAGCTTTCTGACCCCTACGCTTTCCAGAATAAACAATGAATAATGAAGATGATTGACGGAAATCCTTAGTTGCCTGTAAGTAAAACTTTAAGGCACGGACCACATCCAAATTATGCAACATACGCTCCTTCTTAGAAGAAGGGTTAGGACACAAGGAAGGAACAACAATTTTCTGATTAATATTCTTATTTGAAACAACCTTAGAAGGAATCCAGGTTTGGTACGTAACACCACCTTATCAGAATGAAAAATGAGATAAGGGGAATCACACTGTAGCACTGAAAGCTCAGAAACTCTTCGAGCAGAAGAAATAGCAACTAAAAACAGAACTTTCCAAGATAACAATTTGATATCCATGGAATGCCTGGGTTCAAACGGAACCCCTTGAAGAACTCAAAGAACTAAATTCAAACTCCAGGGAGGAGTAATGGGTCTAAATACAGGTTTAATTCTAGATAGAGCCTGATAAAAAGACTGAACATCTGGCACATTTGCCAAACGTTTGTGAAACAGAATTGACAAAGCTGAAATTTGTTCCTTTAAGGAACTCGCTGATAACCCTTTCTCCAATCCTACTTGGAGAAAGGACAGAATACTAGGAATCCTAACTTTACTCCATGAGTAACCCTTGGATTCACACCAATAAAGATAATTACGCCATATCTTATGAAAGATTTTTCTAGTGACAGGCTTTCTAGCCTGTATCAAAGTATTGCTCACCGAATCAGAGAATCCTCGCTTCGATAAAATCAAGCGTTCAATCTCCACGCAGTCAGCTGCAGAGAAATTAGATTTGGATGTTGGAAAGGACCTTGAATGAGAAGGTCCTGTCTCAATGGAAGTTTCCACGGTGGCAGAGAGGACATGTCCACTAGATCCGCATACCAAGTCCTGCGTGGCCACGCAGGCGCTATCAGGATCACTGAAGCTCTCTCCTGTTTGATTTGAGCAATCACGCGTGGAAGGAGAGGAAACGGTGGAAACACATAAGCTAGGCTGAACGACCAAGGCACTGCCAAGGCATCTATCAGTTCGGCCTGAGGATCCCTTGACCGGGATCCGTATCTTGGAAGTTTGGCATTCTGTCGAGATGCCATCAAATCAAATTCCGGTCTGCCCCATCTGAGAATCAATGAGGCAAATACCTCCGGGTGAAGTTCCCACTCCCCCGGATGAAAAGTCTGTCGACTCAGAAAATCTGCTTCCCAGTTCTCTACTCCTGGGATGTAGATCGCTGACAGATGACAAGAGTGGGTCTCCGCCCAACGGATTATCTTGGATACTTCTATCATCGCTAAGGAACTCCTTGTTCCCCCCTGATGATTGATATATGCCACAGTTGTGATGTTGTCCGACTGAAATCTGATGAAGCGCATTGAATATTGCTCTCAGTTCCAGAATATTGATTGGAAGTAGAGACTCCACTTGAGTCCAACACCCCTGAGCCTTCAGGGAGTTCAAACTGCACCCCAGCCCAGAAGGCTGGCATCCGTTGTCACTATTACCCACGAGGGTCTGCGGAAACAAGTCCCTTGGAACAGATGATCCGGCGACAACCACCAAAGAAGAGAGTTTCTGGTCTCTTGATCCAGATTTATCTGAGGAGATAAATCCGCATAATCCCCATTCCACTGTCCGAGCATGCTCAGTTGCAGTGGTCTGAGATGAAAGAGAGCAAACGGAACGATGTCCATTGCCGCTACCATTAATCCAATTACCTCCATACACTGAGCCACTGATGGCCGAGGAATGGACTGAAGTGCTCGGCAAGTATTTAGAATCTTTGATTTTCTGACCTCCGTCAAAAATATTTTCATGGCTACTGAGTCTATCAGAGTTCCCAAGAAAGGAACCCTTGTCTGTGGAACAAGTGAACTCTTCTCTATGTTCACCTTCTAGCCGTGAGTTCTCAGAAAAGACAACACTGTGTCCGTGTGAGATTTTGTCAGATGATATGTTGATGCCTGGATCAGAATATCATCCAGATAAGGCGCCACCGCTATGCCTCGCGGTCTGAGAACCGCCAAAAGAGACCCTAGAACCTTTGTGAAGATTCTGGGTGCTGTGGCCAACCCGAAGGGAAGAGCCACGAACTGATAATGTTTGTCCAAGAAGGCAAATCTTAGAAACTGATGATGATCCTTGTGGATAGGAATATGAAGGTAAGCATCCTTCAAGTCCACGGTAGTCATATATTGACCCTCCTGTATCATTGGTAAAATTGTTCGTATCGTCTCCATCTTGAATGATGGAACTCTAAGAAATTGTTTAGACACTTGAAGTCTAATATGGGTCTGAACATTCCCTCTTTTTTTGGGAACCACAAATAGGTTTGAGTAAAACCCCTGTCCCTGTTCTAATTTTGGAACTGGACAAATTACTCCCATAGTAAAAAGGTCTTTTACACAGCGTAAGAACGCCTCTCTTTTTAGCTGGTTTGCAGATAACTTTGAAAGATGTTATCTTCCTCTTGGAGAAAGTCCTTGAATTCCAATTGATAACCGTGGGTCACTATTTCTAGTGCCCAGGGGTCCTGAACATCTCTTGCCCAAGCCTGAGCAAAGAAAGAGAGTCTGCCCCCCACTAGATCCAATCCCGAATCGGGGGCCGCCCCGTCATGCTGTCTTAGGAGCAGCAGCAGGCTTTTTGGATTGTTTACCCTTATTCCAGTTCTGATTGGGTCTCCAGACTGACTTAGAATGGGTAAAATTCCCTTCCTGCTTTGTGGAAGAAGAAGAAGCGGGGGGTCCTCCTTTAAAGTTCCGAAAGGAACGAAAATTATTCTGTTTACCCCTCATTTTAACCGACTTATCCTGAGGTAAGGCATGGCTTTTACCTCCTGTAATGTCAGAAATGATTTCCTTAAATTCTGGCCCGAAAAGGGTCTTACCTTTAAAGGGAAAAGCTAAAAGCTTATGTTTTGATGACACATCAGCAAACCAAGATTTGAGCCACAATGCTCTACGTGCTAAAATAGCAAATCCTGCATTCTTTGCCGCTAATTTAGCAATTTGAAAAGCGGCATCAGTAATAAAAGAATTAGCTAGCTTGAGAGCCTTAATTCTATCTAAGATGTCATCTAATGGAGTCTCAACCTTAAGAGGACTCTTCCAGAGCCTCAAACCAAAAGCTGCTGCAGTAGTTACTGGAAAAATGCAAGCCGTAGGTTGTAAAAGAAACCCCTGATTAACAAAATCATTTCTTTAGTAGACCCTCTAATTTCTTATCCATAGGGTCTTTGAAAGCACAACTATCCTCAATGGGTATAGTAGTACGCTTAGCTAGGGTAGATATAGCTCCCTCTACCTTAGGGACCGTTTGCCATGAGTCCCGAATGGTATCTGATATGGGAAACATTTTCTTAAAATTAGGAGGGGGAGAAAACAGTATACCTGGTCTATCCCATTTCTTTCTTATAATTTCTGAAATTCTCTTAGGAACTGGAAAAGCATCAGTGTAAGTAGGTACTTCCAGATATTTATCCATTTTACACAACTTCTCTGGAGGAATCACAATAGGGTCACAATCATCCAGAGTCGCTAAAACCTCCCTAAGCAACAGGCGGAGGTGTTCAAGCTTAAATTTAAATGACATAGCATCCGAATCTGTCTGAGGTAAAATATTCCCTGAATCTGAAATTTCACCTTCAGACAGTAATTCCCTGACCCCCAACTCAGAGCACTGTAAGGGTACATTGGAAATAGCTAATAAAGCATCAGAGGATTCAGTATTTACATTAATACGTGACCTACTGCGTTTACCCTGCAACACTGGTAATTTAGACAATACCTCTCTAAGGGTAGTTGACATAACTGCAGCCATCTCCTGCAGAGTAAAAGAATTAGACGCACTAGAAGTACTAGGCGTCGCTTGTGTGGGCGTTAAAGATTGTGACACTTGGGGAGAATTGGATGGCATATCCTGATTCTCTTCAGACTGAGAATCATCCTTAGGCACACTTTCTTGACCTAATATATGGTCTTTACAATGTAAGGCTCTTTCAGTACAAGAGTTACACAATGTTAGAGGGGGTTGCACAATAGCTTCTAAACACATAGAACAATGAGATTCAGATTCCTCAATGTCAGACATGTTGAACAGACTAATAATAACCACAAAAAGTCGTTTAAACACTTATTTATTGTTTAAAATAAACTTTTGAAAAAAACGTGTACTGCGCCTTTAAAAAAAGAAAAAGTGAACAATTTTCCCAAAATGCTTAAATAACGTTAAATAAATCTAAATTTAACATTAAAATCGTTGGTTCATCCAAAAATTACTGCACCCAGAATGAAGGGCAGAAATAAGGTTCTTAAAGTACTTTAAAACAACAATTTGTCATATACAGTCAAAAATACCCTCTGCACCTTGCCACAGCTCTTCTGTGGCGCCTACCTGCCCCCAGGGTAATTCGAAATAACTTTCCAACACTCCAGAACAACTTGCTACAGCCAGGAGCCACCGGAGTTACTGCTTGCTGCTGTCTAGCCTGAAGGAAGTGCGCATCAGAGCGCATGAAAATAAGCCCCGCCCCTTAAGGTCAATGCCGGAGTAGGCCCAAACACAACCGCATAGGAAAGCTTTTTTACACCTGAGTGATGCAACACAATATAAACCCTCAAATACACCATCAAACATATGGATGTTAAATGCCAAAAATAAAAACGTTATACATAGTTTTTCTTTGTCTCTCCCATGTCACATAATGCCCATATAAATATACCCCACTTGTAATTAGGATTACTGCTTACCCCATTCTCATACAGGGAAATAACTGCCAGCCAGTTCTGATATACCAAGTCTCCTCAGAATAAATAGGTGCACATACCTTAATGCTGCTTGTAGCAAGAAACCGGTCTCCACCCTGAAGATGTCTCATGGTTACCTTCAGAAGTCTTGTGGGAACCAGCGTGGATCTTAGTTACAACTGCTAAGATCATCAACCTCATGGCAGAAATCTTTCATATCCCCCTGAGGAAAATAGTACTCACCGGTACCATTTAAAATAAAAAGCTTCTTGATTGAAGAAACTAAAACTAACACCTCACTTTACCATGTCTTCCTAGTATACACAGGCAAAGAGAATGACTGCGGGTGGAGGGGAAGGGAGAGGCTATATATACAGCTCTGCTGTGGCGCTCTTTGCCAGTTCCTGTTAGCAGGAGGTTAATATCCCACAAGTAAGGATGAAATCCGTGGACTCGTCATATCTTTGTAAAAGAAACATATATTTAGAACTTTATATAAATACATAAAGTGCCAAACCATAGCTGAGAGTGTCTTAAGTAATGAAAACATACTTACCAAAAGACACCCATCCACATATAGCAGATAGCCAAACCAGTACTGAAACGGTTATCAGTAGAGTAATGGAATATGAGAGTATATCGTCAAATCTGAAAAGAAGGTAGGAGATGAATCTCTACGACCAATAACAGAGAACCTATGAAATAGATCTCCCGTGAGGAAAACAATTGGCATTCAATAGGTGATACTCTTTCACATCCATCTGACATTCACTGTACTCTGAGAGGAATCGGCTTCAACATGCTGAGAAGCGCATATCAAGCTAGAAATCTTATCACAAACTTAATTCACCACCTCCATAGAAGGCAAAGTTTGTAAAACTGAATTGTGGGTGTGGTGGGGTGTAATTTTATAGGCATTTTGATGTTTGGGAAACTTTGCCCCTCCTGGTAGGATTGTATATCCCCATACGTTACTAGCTCAGGACCTCTTGCCAAATTACATGAAATAAACATATCTTCCAATAAAGGAGATGGAGAAAAAGGGGATACCCATTTTCTCCCATTCCTTAGCAATGATCTTGGAAGCTCGATCTGGTACATCAAAAGATTAACAACGACCATGGTGTCGTCATCCTGAGTAGCTAAAAACCTCCTTAAGTAACAGACGGAGGTGTTCTAGCTTAATCTGAAAGATACTACTTCAGTATCAGCAGGCGCAAATTATACCGTAGAATCTGAGATTTCACCCTCAGATGCTACCGAAGTGATCCTCCTCCTCAGGCTTCTGGGAGGGGACCTCTGAGATAGCAACAACTGTGACAGAAACCCTCCCTCACTGAATGTTTAGTTTCCTCTTGCGCTTTCCCGCAGCATGGGAAAAGCCGACAACGCACCCGCATCCTACATGAGGGAAACGATGTCTTGCAAGGTAACTACAGGAAGAGTCGTGGAGGAAGCGCAGGGCACTGGTTGAATGGACCCTTAGTTTTTGGACACTTGAGGAGAAGGCTGCGGCATATATTGAACATTGTCAGAATGCTCCTAACAGCATCCGAGACAATGTTGGCTCTGAAAAGGGGTTTATCCCTGAACTGTAAAATCCTCTCAATACAATAGGAACAGAAAGGTTTTGGTCGATTCACATTAGTATCAAAAACATAAGGTATATGTTACATCTTTATTCACACTTTGATCAAATAAAAATTGAATATCATAACTATAGTTACTTCACAAAAAGACGTTACTGTGTCTTTAAATGTTAAAAGTAACGTCTTAATTCAGCATATCAGTTATTCCATAAAATTGGATATGATAATTAGCATCTCATAGGGCCACTTGGACCATCTGTTCACAGTCACGTTAGATCAATTGAAAATGGATACCTTAACAAGAATTAACGGTTACTATGACTTTAAATGTTAAAAGAAACTGCTTTATTTTGTTACAATTTTTTTTTCTTTAACATATAAATCAGACAATCTCCACACCTCAGCTAACAAACAGTAGGCGTCCGGACTCATTAAGTCACTCTTTATTATGTATGTGAAGCCTCTCTGCTGCGTGTCATAAGCAGCAGCAGAGAATACGCCCCATCGCTCTCCGTTTCACCGGAATTGGGATATGATACTAAAAAGGTGCCCAAACAATGTCGCGTAGCTTAGCTCCGCCCATCGTGGGCGTATCAAGATAAACCTCCAGGGCGCTAAGACTTTGAAAATAAAGCTGTCCAGGAGCTGAGAATTTACACCCTATCATAGGAGTATTCAGAGTTAAACCTCCTGGTCGGCTAATTAGATATAAAATAAAGTCGTTGGGAGTAGAGAATTGCACCTATCATGGTGTGACAAAGCTAAAACCACCCGGTCGGCTAATGAAGTAAAAATAAAGCCGTTGGGAGTTGCTATTCATGGCGATACCACCAATTATAAACATATGAGCCACTTCTCCAAGTCCCCAGTGCCTGCTGTAACAGCCCTTATAACTTATCCCCACTCTTAGGATAAGGTCATCTTGTGTCCATGTGTATAATAATGTGCCAATTTTTCTGTGTACATGACCCCAGAAAATAAACTAGCACTTACCTTAGAAATCTGCCCGGCAGTAAGGCAGCTCACCAGATGAGAGGTCCTCTCCCTCACATAGGCCTGTGGAAACAAAAAGGACTGAGTATTTCCCCTCAGGCTTTCATAATCAGGGCATCATAAAATCTATGATAGGCGCAGTGAGAATTATGTCCCACAAGTTCCCATTGATCTAAGCCACCACTGCTCTACTGAAGAGATTGATATGGACTACGGCTAACCCTAGGACAAAGCAGCACAATGTTGCACTACTTTAAAAATAATAAACTCTTGATTGAAGAATCTTTTCTAACACCTAATTTACCACCTCCTTGCACTTAACGTAGGCAAAGAGAATGACTGGGTTGGAAGGGAAGGGAGGTGATATTTAACAGCTTTTGCTGTGGTGCTCTTTGCCGCCTCCTACAGGGCAGGAGTGGTATTCCCAATAGTAATTAAGATGATCCATGGGACTCATCGAGTCATTAAAAAGAAAAGGACAGAGGAGGTAATTTATTGTTAAGTATAAATCATGTTTTCAGTTAGATTAATAGTTTGCACTTGAGGTTAATAGTTATAAAAACAACTTTTGAGCATTTTATCATAGACGTTTTGCCATAGATGAAAGTACTCCACTTCCAATTCCTTTAAATATCTTTATGGTATAGTACATTATTATGACATCAACCATTCCTTCAGCAAATGCTTACTGGAATTTATACGCATTTTCAAAAGCTAAAAAGCTATAAAAACAACCAAAGGGTGTGTCTAGGTAGCTGTCATGGCAGGCAGCTATATATATATTGAAATTACAATATAAGGTGGGGGAAGCAGAATAATGTTAAACAGTAGACATATAATTCTATGATATCTAGAATAATTTCTAAATATGTATGTGATAAGACTACCTGCCGTACATTTAAAGCTAAACGCAAATAACAACAAAGTAATTGATAAAGAGTTATACTAGCCTTGCAGTTAGTTTAAAATGATAATGACTAAACAATTCATCTCTAGCCTCAGATTGAAAAGGCTTTTATAGTTTTGATATAGTCACTGCTGGCTTATACTACTTATAACTGTCTTATCAGAATGGGAGTCTCAGTATCACGGCTGCTTTAAGTGTTTTTAACCTATCGAGCTTAAGCTATTTGTGTGTGTGTGTGTGTTTTCTTTTAAAACCTTCCAATGATATTTTGAATTAAGTTATTTAGTGTGAATGAGAATTTAACTGTTGCTAATGTAATCTAATTAAAATTCACTACAAGCAGAATAATTATTTTATAACGTAGAGTAAAGCTCCGTAAAGTACCCTATTATATAACTCTTTACAATTACTTTGTTAGTAGCTATATATATATACACATACACACACACAGTGGAGAAGAACACTGATAATCTATTTAAAATCAGTTATTGATACATGCCATCAGTAATAAGTAATAGAAAATTTTAATATTTGTCAATATTCATCCCCTCCACATCGACTGATTCTATTTTGTAAGACTTCTCCCTGTATAGATCCAGGGCCGCTGATTCCTGCGGCGACCATGAGTGGTAAACTGGTAAAGTAGTAGCGAACACTGCTCTTTATCATCGTACTGCTAATGTTGCTAAGTAAACTGAGCTTCTATTTATTGAAACAGATCATGCTGGGCTATAATTAAAATGGAAGAGGTGGAGGTTTTACAACTCCTGCAGAGCCATTTCTGGAAAAATGGCTGATAGAAATCATTGAGACTGCAGTTGAGCAGACTTGAAGTGCTAGTGCAATCTGATAATCAGCCAAAAAGGTGAACAGCTTAAAACTCTATCGGCTAGATTACGACTCTTGCGTTAGCCTTAAAAAGCAGCGTTGAGAGGTCCCAACGCTGCTTTTTAACGCCCGCTGGTATTACGAGTCAGGTTGGTAC
Source organism: Bombina bombina (assembly GCF_027579735.1). NCBI lineage: Eukaryota > Metazoa > Chordata > Amphibia > Anura > Bombinatoridae > Bombina > Bombina bombina. The sequence continues at coordinate 425,541,654 of NC_069500.1, read as the reverse complement.
AGGTGTACCGCTCACTTTTCTTCTGCGACTCAAGCTTACCGAAATTCCCTTACGTCAATTGCGTATCCTATCTTTTTAATGGGATTTGCCTAACGCTGGTATTACGAGTCTTGGAAGAAGTGAGCGGTACACCCTCTCCTGTCAAGACTCCTACCGCATTTAAAAGTCAGTATTTAAGAGTTTTATGGGCTAACGCCGTAACATAAAACTTTTAACTAAAGTGCCTACAAAGTACACTAACACCCATATAACTACCTATTAACCCCTAAAACCGAGGCCCCCCCGCTACATCTCAAACTCTTTAATAAATTATTTAACCCCTTATTCTGCCGACCGGACCATCGCCGCCACTTTAATAAATATATTAACCCCTAAACCGCCACACTCCCGCCTCCGCAAACACTAGTTACATTTTATTAACCCTTAATCTGCGTCCCTAACATCGCCGACACCTATCTACATTTATTAACCCCTTATCTGCCGCCCCCCAACGTCGCCGCTACTATATTAAATTTATTAACCCCTAAACCTAAGTCTAACCCCCCCCCTAACATAAATATAATTTACTTAAAACGAAATAAAATACTACAATTAAATAATGATTCCTATTTAAAACTAAATACTTACCTATAAAATAAACCCTAAGCTAGCTACAATATAACTAATAGTTACATTGTAGCTAGCTTAGGTTTAGTTTATAGGTAAGTATTTAGTTTTAAATAGGAATTATTTATTTAATTATAGTTATTTTATTTAGCTTTATTTAAATAATATTTAAGTTAGGGGGTGTTAGGGTTAGACTTAGGTTTAGGGGTTAATAACTTTATTATAGTGGCGGCGGCAGATTAGGGGTTAATAAATGTAGTTTAGGTTGCGGCTACGTTGGGGGGCAGATTAGGGGTTAATAAATATAACGTGGGGTTTGGCGATGTTGGGGGCAGCAGATTAGGGGTTCATAAGTATAATGTAGGTGGCGGCGGTGTCCGGAGCGGCAGAGTAGGGGTTAATAATTATAATGCAGGTGGCGACGATGTCGGGGACGGCAGATTAGGGGTTAATAAGTGTAAGATTAGGGGTGTTTAAACTCGGGGTTCATGTTAGGGTGTTAGGTATAGACAAAAAATTCTTTTCCCCATAGGAAACAATGGGGCTGCGTTAGGAGCTGAACGCTGCTTTTTTGCAGGTGTTAGGTTTTTTTTACAGCCGGCTCAGCCCCATCGTTTCCTATGGGGAAATCGTGCACGAGCACGTTTAGCCAGCTTACCGCTACCGTAAGCAGCGCTGGTATTACACTGAGATGTGGAGCTAAATTCTGCTCTATGCTCACTTTTTTGTGGCTAACGCCGGGTTGAAAAAAACCTGTAATACCAGCGTTGTCTTAAGGTAGCGTTAAAAAAAAAAAAGGCTTGTTAGCACCGCACCCCTGATACCGCAAAACTCGTAATCTAGGCGTATGTATGGAAGATGGGAGTATGGACAGTGGGAAGGTAACAGAAGAAGACATGCTAGAAACTATGGAGGCTTTACCTTCCACAACTAGATTTCAGATTGACACAGTACATCAGTCCCCAAGCCTTAATCAGCACACAGCCCTGGAAGGGGACCTTCTGAGCAGACCCCTGAAGGATGACCTAAGCACAAAAGATGCACACTCCGAAATCTTAAAACCATAAACTTTAATTCATCTTCTTAAAAGTAATACATCACAGAATATGATGTATTGCTTATAAGCATCCTTTATGATTTGGTTGAAAGAAGTGGTGTGGTTCAGTCCCCATGGGCCGGGATCCCCGCAGCAGTGTCTGAGATGATTTTTTAATCCTCTGTGATCTGTAGCAGCAGACTTTGAGTGACTACCTGAAGGATTACCTGCCAAGGTGGGTGTGGAACTGTTAATGCAAAGCTCACAGAGTTTTGGTTTAGGCTGCAAGCAAACGGGACTGATTAACAACTGTCTATGTGGGAGAAGGAGACTTTTTGCAGCTTCTTCAATATGCCCTCTCTGTCCTGATGTAATTAGGGCTAGTGGTTGGAAAAGAGGTGGTATCTGGTTTATTTTATCTCCCCTATGCCTGAGTTTACCCAGCCATATTAGCAATACTGGCCATAACACCTTCACAGCCCAGATGCAGTGGGTTAGACATAAGACCGCTTTATTAAATTTATTTATGGCTGTGCATAGAATATTCCAGAACATTTTTGGCTACTAACATAGGACTTTGCTTGAATGGACAGTCTAAATTGTAATAAAGTATACCTCTGTATCAGAAAATGAAGCCATGTGGCAAGAGGACATACCTAACTCTTTATTAGTTCAGTTATTAGGACTTTTAGGGCTAGATTACAAGTGAGCACTTATTTATTGCACGCCCACATACGGGGCACACAATAATTAACCAGCTATTACAGGATCCTCTGGTTATTTTCTAAATGTTTCCCCAATTGCCTTAAAATAAAGTGTAGTTGTTTGTTTTTTTTAAAATATAACTGCACAAACCAGTTTTTTAGGACTTAAAGTTGGCAGATGTGGGGGGTGTTAGAAAAAAACGGCACTGAAAAGTGGCCTTTACATTGCAGTCTATGGAACTGTGTGTTCCCTGTAAATATATATGTATATACTTTATCTAGTATATATATATATATATATATATATATATATATATATATATATATATATATATATATATATCTATATATATATATATATATATATATATATCTATATATATATATATATATATATATATATATATAGAGAGAGAGAGAGAGAGAGGAGAGAAGAGAGAGAGAGAGAGAGAACAAAAAGGGAAATGATTAGCGCTGTTTCTGTTATTCCAATAGGATAAGTACAATATATATAATGATGATAGTGAATTTCAGAAGTAAAATTAAGCTCTCTTAGCCGCCCGGGAGGTTTATGTACACACATAACCAAATAATTAGTGTTTGACATGGGTTAATGGACCCAGGGGCTAACACATTTAAATTAGTATATATTATATATGATTGCAGTCCTGTAAATATAGCTGAAATTCTCACTTACAGGATAAAACCTCAATCCTATGAGGTAAGATGTTTGCACTGCAGAGGAGTAATATTATGGTAGTCAGCTTCCCTCTGGGTGTATGGTGGAGTTTTCAAGTGTCTTGCAGGAGTCAGTGTTCCTTCTGCCCCTCAGATGTATGATCTTTCCTTTTCAGAGTATGGTAGATCTCCCCAAGGAAATATGTAGAGAAAACAAAAGCCGGAAATAGTGTGATATCGTTTTAAAAATATATAATACACTTTATTCACATGGAAAACACACTATAAAAATGCCTGCTTACATGAATTAACCTCAAACTGATATGAGGTATTGGAAAGGCTTATGGGAATTATGCTTACACAGGTAAGAATTCACTCTGGATTTGCAATAGGCTAGTGTCCCAAGAATAAGCCCCAATAGTCCACAGTAGCAGGAACGAAAATCCGGATCATCCGGTATCAGAGTTCAGTTCGTATGTCTAAGATCCGGATCATCCGGTATCAAAGTTCAGTTCGTATGTCTAACGCGTTTCAAAGGATCTTTCTCAATACTTCCTTCTTCTTCAGAGACTTGTACTGAAATGAGCGGCTGTTCTCTTTTTAAACCACATGACTTGGTTCTGGGGCGTGTTAGCTGTGCTACTATTGGCTACTACAAACACACCTCTCTACTACGTTAGAGTGTCTCACTTATTGGTTAGTTCTAAAAATAATTGACACTCTGACGCTGATTGCGGCTGAATCGCTGCTTGGCAAATCAAGACGAGGGAATCCTGGATAATCTATGTTTATAGAAATACATATTAGTTATTAACTGTCGGTATGTTTGATAATTTAACTCTGTTTGCGACTGGATCTCTGTTTAGCAAATCCAGATAAGAGGATCTTTAATTATCTATCTATCTATGTTTCTATATATACATAAATGTTATAAAAATACACCTGAATAACTGGACCAACTAATATACCCGATACAATAAACCTTAAAAAAAGAACACATGATAAAGGCAATAAAAACGTTAAAATTCATACTTTAAGCCTATTTTACATATAATAATATCCAAATAATGTTAGAAACTTATGTCCTTGAGATATGCTAAAACAAGAATAAATAAATACAAATGCAACCTGGCAATTTAAAAACTAGCTAGATAGCATATTTCATTTATTAGTTTTCCAGAAATGCAGCTAAATCTATGTCTTTATTAAGACCATTAGGGTGTTCATAGAAAACTATGGCCTAGATTTGGAGTTTGGCGGTAGCCGTGAAAACCAGCGTTAGAGGCTCCTAACGCTGGTTTTAGGCTACCTCCGGTATTTGGAGTCAGTCAAAAAAGGGTCTAACGCTCACTTTTCAGCCGCGACTTTTCCATACCGCAGATCCCCTTACGTCAATTGCGTATCCTATCTTTTCAATGGGATCTTTCTAACTCTGGTATTTAGAGTCGTGTCTGAAGTGAGCGTTAGAATTCTAACGACAAAACTCCAGCCGCAGAAAAAAGTCAGTAGCTAAGAGCTTTCTGGGCTAACGCCGGTTCATAAAGCTCTTAACTACTGTGCTCTAAAGTACACTAACACCCATAAACTACCTATGTACCCCTAAACCGAGGTCCCCCCACATCGCCGCCACTCGATTACATTTTTTTAACCCCTAATCTGCCGACCGCCACCTACGTTATACTTATGTACCCCTAATCTGCTGCCCCTAACACCGCCGACCCCTGTATATTTATTAACCCCTAACCTGCCCCCCCACAACGTCGCTGCCAGCTACCTACAATAATTAACCCCTAATCTGCCGACCGCAAAGCGCCGCCACCTGCATTATAGCTATGTACCCCTAATCTGCTGCCCCTAACACCGCCGACCCCTATATTATATTTATTAACCCCTAATCTGCCGCCCTCAACGTCGCCTCCACCTCTCTACACTTATTAACCCCTAATCTGCCGAGCGGACCGCACCGCTATTATTATAAAGTTATTAACCCCTAATCCGCCTCACTAACCCTATAATAAATATTATTAACCCCTAATCTGCCCTCCCTAACATCGCCGACACCTAACTTCAATTATTAACCCCTAATCTGCCGACCGGAGCTCACCGCTATTCTAATAAATGTATTAACCCCTAAAGCTAAGTCTAACCCTAACACCCCCCTAAGTTAAATATAATTTTAATCTAACGAAATTAATTAACTCTTATTAAATAAATTATTCCTATTTAAAGCTAAATACTTACCTGTAAAATAAATCCTAATATAGCTACAATATAAATTATAATTACATTGTAGCTATTTTAGGATTAATATTTATTTTACAGGCAACTTTGTAATTATTTTAACCATGTACAATAGCTATTAAATAGTTAAGAACTATTTAATAGTTACCTAGTTAAAATAATTACAAAATTACCTGTAAAATAAATTCTAACCTAAGTTACAATTAAACCTAACACTATACTATCATTAAATTAATTAAATAAAATACCTACAATTACCTACAATTAAACCTAACACTACACTATCAATAAATTAATTAAATGCAATATGTACAAATAACTACAATGAAATAAACTAACTAAAGTACAAAAAATAAAAAAGAACTAAGTTACAAAAAATAAAAAAATATTTACAAACATAAGAAAAATATAACAACAATTTTAAACTAATTACACCTACTCTAAGCCCCCTAATAAAATAACAAAGACCCCCAAAATAAAAAATGCCCTACCCTATTCTAAATTACTAAAGTTCAAAGCTCTTTTACCTTACCAGCCCTGAACAGGGCCCTTTGCGGGGCATGCCCCAAGAAGTTCAGCTCTTTTGCCTGTAAAAAAAAAACATACAATACCCCCCCCCCCCAACATTACAACCCACCACCCACATACCCCTAATCTAACCCAAACCCCCCTTAAATAAACCTAACACTAAGGGGCCCATTTATCAAAGGGCTTGCGGACCTGATCCGACACTGCGGATCAGGTCCGCAAAACCTCGCTAAATGCGGAGAGCAATACGCTCTCCACATTTAACATTGCACCAGCAGCTCACAAGAGCTGCTGGTGCAACGCCGCCCCCTGCTGACTCGCGGCCAATCGGCCGCCAGCAGGGAGCTGTCAATCAACCCGATCGTATTCGATCGGGTTGATTTCCGGCGGTTCCTGTCCGCCTGCTCAGAGCAGGCGGACAGGGTTATGAAGCAGCGGTCTTTAGACCGCTGCTTCATAACTTGTGTTTCTGGCGAGTCTGAAGACTCGCCAGAAACACGGCCCTTCAAGCTCCATACGGAGCTTGATAAATGGGCCTGTAAGCCCCTGAAGATCTTCCTACCTTATCTTCACCATACCAGGTTCACCGATCCGTCCTGAAGAGCTCCTCCGATGTCCTGATCCAAGCCCAAGCGGGGGCTGAAGAGGTCCATGATCCGGCTGAAGTCTTCATCCAAGCGGGAGCTGAAGAGGTCCATGATCCGGATGAAGTCTTCATCCAAGCGGGAGCTGAAGAGGTCCATGATCCGGATGAAGTCTTCTATCAACGGCATCTTCAATCTTCTTTCTTCGGGAGCCATCATCTTCCATCCGACGCGGAACATCCTCTTCTCCCGACGCCTACTAGCAGAATGACGGTTCCTTTAAGGGACGTCATCCAAGATGGCGTCCCTCGAATTCCGATTGGCTGATAGGATTCTATCAGCCAATCGGAATTAAGGTAGGAATATTCTGATTGGCTGATGGAATCAGCCAATCAGAATCAAGATCAATCGATTGGTCAGAACCTTTAGTTAAGATGCCTTCGTATTCAAATGCGCTAATAATTACCTAACTTCGTTATTTGTCAGTCTCAGTACCTTAAAAAGCTCAAGTGTCATTAGCTGTATTTTGCCTTATTCTTGTACTGTTATCTGTGCTGCCAATTATGATCAGATACTATCTGTTTAACTCTTTAACCTTGCAATTGCATGTTATTATTTAAGTGGGAACCAGTTTGTCAATACTGAGTGGGGCTATATGCTCTGTGGTCTCAGCCATTGTCTCACCTATCCTTATAATAAAAGTGAACTGTATCCATTGATTCTGAACCTTGCTGCCTCCCTTCACCTATACAGAATCATTGATACTTTCACAACACTTTTAAAACTGCAGTTGTGGTCCTAAAATTCCCCTCTCTCCTTTACAGGGGTAGATTACCTTCCACAGGCTGACAATAACAATCAAGCCTATACTATGGACCCAGCAGCCTTATTAGCTCATGTAGAGAAATTAACACAAACTGTAGATAACCTCACTACAGGGTTAAATACACTACAGTTAGAAAATTCTGCTTTAAAGCAATACATCAATGATAAAATTGATACACTCACTACAAGTATTGGTTCTAGTGAACCCCAACCTAATCCTCCACAAACATTTAGTGGTATTCGTTCAGAATTTAGGGAATTCAAAAATTCATGTTCCTTATACTTCCAACTAAAACCCAAAACATATTTCAATGATCATTTGAAGGTTCTCACCACAATCTCTTATCTGCGTGGTGAACCACGTATATGGGCTAATTTGTTTTTTGAGACCAATGACCCATTGCTGTACTCATTTGATCAGTTTTTTAAAGCAATGGGACAGCTTTATGATGATCCCTACAAACAGCTGTCTGCTGAGACAGCAATGAGGTCTCTGAGACAACATAAAAGGCCTGTGGAGGACTACATCGCAGAGTTTAAGAAATGGTCCCCAGATACACAGTGGAATGACCTCTCATTACGCAATCAATTCCGCCTAGGCCTCTCAGATACTCTCAAGGATGAGCTAGCCAGACAACCCCTCCCAGATACTTTAGAACTCCTAATAGATGCAAGCATCACTTTAGATAGACGCATCAGAGAGAGACGCTCAGAAAGGTCACACTTAGAATCATCCACTAAACATACAGCTACTACATTACCCCCACCTAAAACACCTACAAAAACTTCTGAAATTCCTATGGAACTCGGTTTCATCAGAGGTCCATTAACTCAACAGGAGAAACTAAGAAGAAAAGCTTTAGATCTCTGTATGTATTGTGGAGGGATTGATCACACTGTAAAGGACTGCTCTCAATTACAGCGTAGGAAGGGTAAGATGAACACTACAAATATATGTCTATCTGCTAAACAAACACAGTCTAATCATTGCTCCCTTCCTATCTTATTACAGTGGGATCAGCAAAGACTCAACTCACAAGCAATCCTTGACTCTGGAGCGAGCCATAATTATATAGATCACCAATTCACTACTGTAAATAAAATTCCACTCGTTAAGAAATTGGTGCCTAGTGTACTTCGATTTATTGATGGTAATGAAATAACTTCAGGACCCATCTTATACCATACCATACCATTAAGGCTCACCACACATGACCAACACACAGAGTATCTTACTTTTGATGTTATACCCTCACCTCTATATCCCATTATACTTGGTATCACTTGGTTTAAACAACACGATCCCACTATACAATGGTCAACTTCACAAGTTCTCTTTAATTCTCCATATTGTAAAAATTTGTGTCTCCATCAGGAACAAATTTTACTAGATGTTTCATTACAAATCCCCAAGGAATACATTACATTCGCTGATGTCTTTGATAAAAAAGAATCAGAGAATCTACCACCTCATAGGGTTTATGACTGCCCTATTGATCTCCTGCCAGGTGTTGATATACCTTACGGCCATATATTTCCCCTCTCAGAACCTGAGTTACAACACCTTAAAACTTATTTGGCTGATAACTTAAAGAAAGGCTTTATACGTCCTTCCACCTCCCCAGCTGGGGCTGGTATATTTTTTGTTAAAAATAAAGATCAGTCCCTAAGACCCATTATTGATTACAGAGAACTAAACAAGCGTACAATAAAAAACCGCTATCCTTTGCCTTTAATTCCCCAACTCCTTGATAGATTACAAGATGCTACTATATACACTAAATTGGATCTCAGAGGGGCTTACAACTTAGTACGTATCAAGGAGGGTCATGAATGGCTTACAGCATTCCGTACACGTTACGGCTTATTTGAATATACTGTGATGCCATTTGGCCTCTGTAATGCCCCGGCTACTTTTCAATACTTTATAAATGACATTTTTAAGGATTTTTTGGATTTATTTATGGTGATATATTTGGATGATATACTCATATTCTCTACCTCACGTACAGAACACATCAAACATGTTACCCTAGTATTAACACACGGTTGAGAGAAAATTCTCTATATGTCAAACTAGAAAAATGCTTATTTCACTCCAAAGAAATAAAATTTCTAGGTTATATTGTATCACCCCAAGGTATCCAGATGGATAATGATAAGATATCGGTAATCCAAAATTGGCCTTCCCCAAAAAGTAAAAAGGATATACAAAGGTTCATGGGTTTCGCCAATTTCTACAGGAAGTTTATTAAAAATTTCGCTGATTTGACAAGACCATTAACTAACTTGACCAAATCTGATACACACTTTCGATGGAACGATGATTTAGAACAAATTTTCAACTTTTTAAAAAAGGCTTTCACTACGGCCCCTATCCTCCAATTCCCTAATTCTAAGTTACAGTATATCCTGGAAGTGGATGCATCCAATTATGCTTTGGGAGCAATCCTCTCACAGAGGCTGACTCCTAAGGACCCTCTACACCCTGTCGCCTTCTATTCACGAATACTTAATTCAGCTGAAATCAACTACCCAATTGGGGATAAAGAACTGTTAGCAATCAAGACTTCATTAGAACAATGGAGACACCTTCTGGAAGGGACCATTCTTCCAATCTTGATCTACACGGATCACAAAAATCTAGAATACTTACAATCTAATAGGACTCTTAGTGCACGGCAGGTCCGATGGAACCTATTCTTGGCTAGGTTTAATTATCTTATCACCTACCGTCCTGCAAACAAGAACAAGAAGGCGGATGCCCTCTCAAGACACTTGGTGGACCAAGTTCCGCATCCAAACCTCTCACCCTTAATTCCTCTTGACAGGTTCTTAGCTTTAACTGTAGAACAAAACAATCAGTTCAAATCGGCACAACAGGCTGACTCAAATAAACCATTACAGGTCTTGGATTTACACACGGATGGGTTGTATTATCACCAACAACAAATCTATGTACCCAACAGTCTCAGACCAACAGTCTTAAAAACTTTACATGACTCCCCATCTGCTGGACATATGGGCATAAAGAAAACTCAAGAATTAGTCTCCAGATACTTTTGGTGGCCAACTTACCTCTCCGATATCGCGGATTACGTTAAGACCTGTATGATCTGCGAAACTACTAAAAAAGGGAGGACTCCCCCGTACGGAAAATTGATCCCCTTACCGACTCCTGACCGTCCTTGGAGAGACATAGCTATCGACTATATAGTCGACCTGCCTATCTCAGAAAGGAATAACACCATATTAGTAGTCGTGGACCTATTTAGTAAAATGGCACATTTTGTGCCCTACCATAAACTCCCAACTTCTTCTGAAACCATTTCCTTAATGATCCACCATGTGTTCAAGTATCACGGACTCCCGAATAGTATCACCTCAGATAGGGGTACTCAATTTACCAGCCACTTCTGGAAACAACTTTGTCACTCACTAGGTATTTCTAGACGTCTCAGTACCTTTTTCCATCCACAAACTAATGGCCAGACTGAAAGAACAAACCAGTGCATTGAACAATACTTAAGATGTTTCATCTCAGCTAAACAAGAGAACTGGACCCAACTTCTGCCATACGCAGAATTCGCCTTCAACAATTCCATTCATTCCTCTACTAACTCCACACCGTTTTTCATTAATTATGGTTTCCATCCCTCTTTTGAATGGGATTCTATGGTCGGCAACACTTGTCCTGTTGTGAATGACCTCATCAACACTATTAGTGAATCCTTTTCATTAACTGCTGAAAATATTCGCATCGCCAAGGATCGGTATAAATTTCATTTTGACAAGAAAAGGATTCCCCGCCTAAATATGCTGTAGGTGACTACGTTTGGTTATCGACACGTAATCTACATTTACCCCTTCCTTCCAGGAAACTGTCTTCCAGCTTTATTGGACCATTCCCCATCGTAAAGATTGTGAATATGAATGCTGTCACCCTCGCTTTACCAGCAAATCTGAAATCCCATCCTACCTTTCATGTGTCTCTCCTCAAGCCTTATAGACAGCTTCGTCACCATGATCCTTCTATTCCTATACTTCCTCATCTGCAGGATGCCACCCTGGAGTATGAGGTACAAGATGTGTTGGACTCCCGACGCTTTCGAGGGCAGCTTCAGTATCTGGTTCATTGGAAGGGCTATCCTGATTCTGAGGACTCCTGGGAACCGGCTTCTAATCTATCTGCCCCCCGATTGGTGGCCAGGTTCCATGAACGTTGTCCTGATCGCCCTGGACCCGATCCCCGGAGTTGATCCTTGGGGGGGGGGTCCTGTCATGACTGCCTAAGTTCTTTGCTTTATCCTTTGTATAGCTGTGTCTTTTCACACTTACATAATCTCCTCCCCATCAAGCTGTTTAAATTTCCCTCCTACTCATACCAAATTGCTTGATTGTTGAATCCAGCTTCTCACCCTCAAACTTCCTTGCAACCTTTGAGACAGACGCAGCTCACCTCTCTACCAAACACAGGACCGGAACCGGCAAGCGGTGACGTCACACGCCATCGCACACGCTGCAAATCCCCAGACTCTGCAGGGGAACTACTCTGTGTCCGGACACCACTCACCCATTACTTCTATAGTAACTTTAAAAAGCGCTTCCTTCACTCCTGTACCGCAGTAAGTTACCATTATTCAACATTTACTCCAGACATGTCTCAGAACCTTTAGTTAAGATGCCTTCGTATTCAAATGCGCTAATAATTACCTAACTTCGTTATTTGTCAGTCTCAGTACCTTAAAAAGCTCAAGTGTCATTAGCTGTATTTTGCCTTATTCTTGTACTGTTATCTGTGCTGCCAATTATGATCAGATACTATCTGTTTAACTCTTTAACCTTGCAATTGCATGTTATTATTTAAGTGGGAACCAGTTTGTCAATACTGAGTGGGGCTATATGCTCTGTGGTCTCAGCCATTGTCTCACCTATCCTTATAATAAAAGTGAACTGTATCCATTGATTCTGAACCTTGCTGCCTCCCTTCACCTATACAGAATCATTGATACTTTCACAACACTTTTAAAACTGCAGTTGTGGTCCTAAAATTCCCCTCTCTCCTTTACAGGGGTGAGATTACCTTCCACAGATCAAGCAGCAATCAGATTGAGCTTGCATTCTATTGGCTGATCGGAACAGCCAATAGAATGCGAGCTCAATCTGATTGGCTGATTGGATCAGCCAATCGGATTGATCTTGATTCTGATTGGCTGATTCCATCAGCCAATCAGAATATTCCTACCTTAATTCCGATTGGCTGATAGAATCCTATCAGCCAATCGGAATTCGAGGGACGCCATCTTGGATGACGTCCCTTAAAGGAACCGTCATTCGGCTAGTAGGCGTCGGGAGAAGAGGATGTTCCGTGTCGGATGGAAGATGATGGCTCCCGAAGAAAGAAGATTGAAGATGCCGTTGATAGAAGACTTCATCCGGATCATGGACCTCTTCAGCTCCCGCTTGGATGAAGACTTCATCCGGATCATGGACCTCTTCAGCTCCCGCTTGGATGAAGACATCAGCCGGATCATGGACCTCTTCAGCCCCCCGCTTGGGCTTGGATCAGGACATCGGAGGAGCTCTTCAGGACGGATCGTTGAACCTGATATGGTAAAGATAAGGTAGGAAGATCTTCAGGGGCTTAGTGTTAGGTTTATTTAAGGGGGGTTTGGGTTAGATTAGGGGTATGTGGGTGGTGGGCTGTAATGTTGGGGGGGCGGGGTATTGTATGTTTTTTTTTTACAGGCAAAAGAGCTGAACTTCTTGGGGCATGCCCCGCAAAGGGCCCTGTTCAGGGCTGGTAAGGTAAAAGAGCTTTGAACTTTAGTAATTTAGAATAGGGTAGGGCATTTTTTATTTTGGGGGTCTTTGTTATTTTATTAGGGGGCTTAGAGTAGGTGTAATTAGTTTAAAATTGTTGTAATATTTTTCTTATGTTTGTAAATATTTTTTTATTTTTTGTAACTTAGTTCTTTTTTATTTTTTGTACTTTAGTTAGTTTATTTCATTGTAGTTATTTGTACATATTGTATTTAATTAATTTATTGATAGTGTAGCGTTAGGTTTAATTGTAGGTAATTGTAGGTATTTTATTTAATTAATTTAATGATAGTATAGTGTTAGGTCTAATTGTAACTTAGGTTAGGATTTATTTTACAGGTAATTTTGTCATTATTTTAACTAGGTAACTATTAAATAGTTCTTAACTATTTAATAGCTATTGTACATGGTTAAAATAATTACAAAGTTGCCTGTAAAATAAATATTAATCCTAAAATAGCTACAATGTAATTATAATTTATATTGTAGCTATATTAGGATTTATTTTACAGGTAAGTATTTAGCTTTAACCCCTTAATGACCGAGGACGTGCAGGGTACGTCCTCAAAAAAAAGGCAGTTAACGCCTGAGGACGTACCCTGCACGTCCTCGGTGTGGAAAGCAGCTGGAAGCGATCCTGCTCGCTTCCAGCTGCTTTCCGGTTATTGCAGTGATGCCTCGATATGGAGGCATCCTGCAATAACCATACATGGCCATCCGATGCAGAGAGAGCCACTCTGTGGCCCTCTCTGCACCGGACATCGATGGCCGGTATCGTTGGTGGGTGGGAGCCGAATTGGGAGGCGGGTGGGCGGCCATCGGTGTCGCGCGTGACGTCACGGGGGGCGGGATCGGGATCGTGATCGTTGGGGGCGCGCACAGGGCGCGCGCGCGTGCACGGGGGGGTGGCGGGCGGGGCGCGTGCACGGGGCGGGAGCGGGTGGGAACCGCTACACTACAGAAAAGTAGAAAAGGAAAAGTAAAAAAAAAAAAAAAAAAACTTTTTTTAAAAAACATCTAAGGGATCTGGAAGGGGTGGGGGGTTGGTCTTGGGGGGGGGGGGAAAGCTACACTACAGAAAAGGGACATATTTTATTAAAAAAAAAGCATTTTTTTTCACTAAACTGGGTACTGGCAGACAGCTGCCAGTACCCAAGATGGCGCACATTAAGTCAGAGGGGGAGGGTTAGAGAGCTATTTAGTGGGGGATCAGTGAGGTTGGGGGCTAAGGGGGATCCCTACACAGAAGCATATGTAAATATGCTAACAAAAAATGCACAAAAAAGCCCAAATATACCTTTTATTTTAGTACTGGCAGAGTTTCTGCCAGTACTTAAGATGGCGGGGACATTTGTGGGCTAGGGGAGGGAAGAGAGATGTTTGGGAGGGATCAGGGGGTCTGATGTTTCAGGTGGGAGGCTGATCTTTACACTAAAGCTAAAATTAACCCTGCAAGCTCCCTACAAGCTACCTAATTAACCCCTTCACTGCTAGCCATAATACACGTGTGATGCGCAGCGCCATTTAGCAGCATTCTAATTACCAAAAAGCAACTCCAAAGTCATATATGTCTGCTATTTCTGAACAAAGGGGATCCCAGAGAAGCTTTTACAACCATTTGTGCCTTAATTGCACAAGCTGTTTGTAAATTATTTCAGTGAGAAACCTAATATTGTGAAAAATTTTACGTTTTTTTTTAATTTGATCGCATTTGGCGGTGAAATGGTGGCATGAAATATACCAAAATGGGCCTAGATCAATACTTGGGGTTGTCTACTACACTACACTAAAGCTAAAATTACCCCAAAAAGCTCCTTACATGCTCCCTAATTAACCCCTTCACTGCTGGGCATAATACACGTGTGGTGCGCAGTGGCATTTAGCGGCCTTCTAATTACCAAAAAGCAATGCCAAAGCCATATATGTCTGCTATTTCTGAACAAAGGGGATCCCAGAGAAGAATTTACAACCATTTATGCCATAATTGCACAAGCTGTTAGTAAATAATTTCAGTGAGAAACTGAAAGTTTGTGAAAAAATTTGTGAAAAAGTGAACAATTTTTTGTAGTTGATCGCATTTGGCGGTGAAATGGTGGCATGAAATATACCAAAATGGGCCTAGATCAATAATTTGGGATGTCTTCTAAAAAAAAATATATACATGTCAATGGATATTCAGGGATTCCTGAAAGATATTAGTGTTCTAATGTAACTAGCGCTAATTTTGAAAAATAATGGTTTGGAAATAGCAAAGTGCTACTTGTATTTATGGCCCTATAAGTTACAAAAAAAGCAAAGAAGATGTAAACATTGGGTATTTCTAAACTCAGGACAAAATTTAGAAACAATTTAGCATGGGTGTTTTTTGGTGGTTGTAGATGTGTAACAGATTTTGGGGTTCAAAGTTAGAAAAAGTGTGTTTTTTTCCATTTTTCCTCATATTTTATAATTTTTTTTATAGTAAATGATAAGATATGATGAAAATAATGGTATTTTTAGAAAGTCCATTTAATGGCGAGAAAAACGGTATATAATATGTGTGGGTACAGTAAATGAGTAAGAGGGAAATTTCAGCTAAACACAAACACCGCAGAAATGTAAAAATAGCCTTGGTCCCAAACGGACAGAAAATGGAAAAGTGCTCTGGTCACTAAGGGGTTAAATAGGAATAATTTATTTAATAAGAGTTAATTAATTTCGTTAGATTAAAATTATATTTAACTTAGGGGGGTGTTAGTGTTAGGGTTAGACTTAGCTTTAGGGGTTAATACATTTATTAGCATAGCGGTGAGCTCCGGTCGGCAGATTAGGGGTTAATAATTGAAGTTAGGTGTCGGCGATGTTAGGGAGGGCAGATTAGGGGTTAATACTATTTATTATAGGGTTAGTGAGGCGGATTAGGGGTTAATAACTATTATAGTAGCGGTGCGGTCCGCTCTGCAGATTAGGGGTTAATAAGTGTAGGCAGGTGGAGGCGATGTTGTGGGGGGCAGATTAGGGGTTAATAAATATAATATAGGGGTCGGCGGTGTTAGGGGGCAGCAGATTAGGGGTACATAGGGATAATGTAAGTAGCGGCGGTTTACGGAGCGGCAGATTAGGGGTTAATAATAATATGCAGGGGTCAGCGATAGCGGGGGCGGCAGAATAGGGTTTAATAAGTGTAAGGTTAGGGGTGTTTAGACTCGGGGTACATGTTAGAGTGTTAGGTGCAGACGTAGGAAGTGTTTCCCCATAGCAAACAATGGGGCTGCGTTAGGAGCTGAACGCGGCTTTTTTCAGCTCAAACAGCCCCATTGTTTTCTATGGGGGAATCGTGCACGAGCACGTTTTTGAGGCTGGCCGCGTCCGTAAGCAACTCTGGTATCGAGAGTTGCAGTTGCGTTAAAAATGCTCTACGCTCCTTTTTTGGAGCCTAACGCTGACATTATATGGACTCTCAATACCAGAGTTATTTTAAAGGTGCGGCCAGAAAAAAGCCAGCGGGTCGTTACCGACAAAACTCTAAGTTTAGCCGCTAGTATCCAGAAAGTTTCTTTCTTAATGCAATTGTTCCGTTTCCCCCCACGTTTGTGAGGTTTAACATGTTCAATTATAGTTCCCTTCAGACATTGTGGGCCTTTATTATGAATATTTCTGAAATGTAGGGACAGATTATGTGATGTCTCACCTGCGATTATATTGGTTAGATGCTCTAGTAGCCTCTTCTTATAAGGTCTACTGGTCCTACCAATATACTGCAAATTGCAGCTGCACTGTAACATACATATTACATATTCAGTTTTACAGTTACACAAAGTTTTTATTTCAAACTACTTCCCTGTACTGCAAGATTTAAACTTTTTTGTCGGCATACATGCTTCACAGTTTTTTCTGTTGCATTTGTAGAAACCTTCAGACTGTTTCCCTAGCCAATTTGAGTTGTTTCATTAGTTCTTAATTGACTGGGTGCCAAAATGGATTTTAGATTTTTATTCCTCTTATATATTACTTTCGGATTATCCTTTGTTATTTCTTTAAGAAACTCATCTTTTTTCAGGATGTGCCAGTGTTTTTTAAAATTCAGTTGATTTCTTGGGCACCCTCATTATATGTAGTCACTAAACTACAAGATGCATAGTTGTGTGAATTATCCCTATTTTTTCCCATTAATAATGTGTTTCTTGGGATTGTTCTCGTTTTTTTTTATCAGCCTGTTCTAGGATTTTGTGTTTATAACCCTTTTTCTGAAAATTTTTCTTTAGTACCATTGATTCTCGTTCATAATCCTCCATTTTTGAACAGTTGCGACGGATTCGTTGAAACTGTCCAAAGGGCATATTCTCTATCCATTTTGGATTATGGCCACTATTTGCGTGTAACCATTGCCATCAGTATCTTTTTTTGTATATCTTTGACAGGATATTATTTTCTTCCTGAAAGAACACTAAATCCAAAAACTCTATTTTACTTTGGTCTATTTTTTTCATAAAAGAGAGATTAAAATCATTTATACTGATAAAAGCAATAAAATCCTCTAAAAAATTTCACGTGTACTTGACCAAATTAAAATGATATCAATAAATCTACCCCAATAAACAATATGGGGTAGAAAAGGGTTATTTTCCCAAATTTGGGTCTCTTCCCAAGCCCCCATATATAGGTTGGCGTAGCTGGGGGCAAAGCGAGTACCCATTGCGGTGCCACTTGTGTGCAAGTAAAATTGATCTTTAAAAGTAAAATAATTTCTTTCTAAAATGAATTTAATTGATTCTATTAAAAATATTTGTTTGTCAGGTTCTATATCAGTATATTTATTGAGCCAGAAATTCATTGCTTCCATGCCCTTATTATGTGGTATATTGGTATAAAGTGCACTAACATCTAAGGTGGCCCATAAATAATTTGATTCCTATCTGAAATTTGAGATTTTATTTATTGTATCCGTAGAATCTTTCAAATGGGATTTCAATAAAGGGACCAGCGGTTGTAGAAAAGCGTCAATGAATTCTGATAGTTTTGATGTTAAACAATTTATACCTGACACTATGGGTCTCCCTGGTGGATTTTCCTTATCCTTATGCACTTTAGGCAAATGATAAAAGATAGCTATTGATGGTGTTTAGTTTTTTAGAAAATAAAATTCATTTTCATTTAAAAAGTTACTTGATTTTGCAATGTCAATTAGTTCCAAGTATTCATTTAGAAAAGATTTCGTTGGGTCCCCTTTAATTTTCTTATATGTAGCCTGATCATCCAATAAACGGAGTGCTTCTGTCATATAATCAGCTTTCTCTTGTATTACAATACCTCCACCCTTGTCTGCCTCCCTGAAGACAATTGACGGGTCTTCCTTTAGATTTTTTTTAATACGTTTTTCCCTTGTATTTAGGCTATCTCTAATAATTCTATAATTTTTACAGAATTTGTCTAGATCCTCCTTAACCAAGTTATAAAACACAGGTATAAAATTTCCTTTTAATTGTACTGGGAAATATGTTGAGATGGGTTTAAACATGGTATGGGTAGCATAAGATAATGTTATTTTTTCATCATTAATACTCTCTGTATATGTATTTAATTCCTAGAGAGTAATTAGGGCCTCCAGGTCCGAATCCGTTAATGATGGTATATTATAATCATTTAAAACATTTTGGGTATCTTTTTTTTTTTCTTTTTTCAAAATGGCGTTTTAAAGTAAGTTTTCAAATGTACTTATTTAAGTCAATAAAAATTTCGAACGAATTAGGCCCCTTATTGGGGGCATAAGATAGCCCATTATTCAAAATACTGATTTCCTCAGTAGAAAAGGTTCGATTTGAAAGATTGAAATTTTCAACATCTAGATGTTGCGATCCAAGGATCTTATCCTTTGCCGTCTTTTTTCCCTTTCCTCCTCTACATCCTCTCTGCCTCTTTTTGTTTTTCTTGAGTCCCTTTGGTTCCATTCTAGGGGTTGGGGGATCAGCTGTTGATTTTGGATTGGTATACTGTTCCCTATTTGGGTCTTCCTTTGTGGAGGCACTAAAAAAATTGTATTGTTAATATTTGGACTGTTTAAATTTCAATTTATATGGACTGGATTTCATTTCTCTATTAGGTTGATAATGGAAATGACTTTTTTCATCTTGACGGTTATAGTTGGATCTATTTCCATTTCTATTTTGTTGGTAAAAACTATTATTTCCCGATCTGTGTTGATTATAATAAGGTCTTGTACCCGGATAATTTCCATTATAAACTCTATTATACTATGGTCTTGTACCCGGATAATTTCCATTATAAACTCTATTATAATATGGTTCATATGTGGACCAGAAGGTTTATTATTAAAGTGTCTGTAATTATATGTGCTGCCATATTGATGCCACTTATTTACCTGATGTCTGTATTCATGATAATTATATGTATTTGTTTGTCTACCATATGCATTATTGTGGTTATGTTGTCTAACTGCATTACTATTTTTCTTATTTTGTGGCGAAGTGTGAGGAGATCTCCTATTTAGAGAGGCCTCCTTTAGTGATTCAATCCTATCTCTAGTATTCTTTTGGACATTTCTAAATGTATGGTTTACAGAGAAGTCAGGAGAATGGAAATTAGACCAATTGGTACACTGTTCTCTTTGGCTTGGAACCTCTCCCAAGTCTTGCCAAATCTCCTCCTCCTCCATTTCCATTTCAGTTTTATTTGTTCTCTCCTTATCCTGTTTAATATTTAGATCCCTTAGAAATTTTTCTTTTTCTTGCAGATAGATAATCCAGGATTCCCTCGTCTTGATTTGCCAAGCGACGATTCAGCCGCAATCAGCGTCAGAGTGTCAAAGTTTTTTAGAACTAACCAATAAGTGAGACACTCTAACGTAGGAGAGAGGTGTGTTTGAAGTAGCCAATAGTAGCACAGCTACCCAGAACCAAGTCATGTCGTTTAAAAAGAGAACAGCCGCTCATTTCAGTACAAGTCTCTGAAGAAGAAGGAAGTATTGAGAAAGATCCTTTGAAACGCGTTAGACATACGAACTGAACTTTGATACCGGATGATCCGGATCTTAGACATACAAACTGAACTCTGATACCGGATGATCCGGATTTTCGTTCTTGCTACTGTGGACTATTGGGGCTTATTCTTGGGACACTAGCCTATTGCAAATACAGAGTGAATTCTTACCTATGTAAGCATAATTCCCATAAGCCTTTCCAATAAGCAGGCATTTTTATAGTGTGTTTTCCTTGTGAATTAAGTGTATTATATATTTTCAAAACGATATCACACTACTTGCGGCTTTTGTTTTCTTGGGGAGATCTACCATACTCTGAAAAGGAAAGATCATACATCTGAGGGGCAGAAGGAACACTGACTCCTGCAAGGCATTTGAAAACTCCACCATACACCCAGAGAGAAGCTGACTACCATAATATTACTCCTCTGCAGTGCAAACATCTTACCTCATAGCATTGAGGTTTTATCCTGTAAGTGAGAATTTCAGCTATATTCAGAGGACTGTAATCATATATAATATATACTAATTTGAATGTGTTAGCCCCTGGGTCCATTGACCCATGTCAAACAGTAATTATTTGGTTATGTGTGTACATTTTTGAGAGCTTAATTTTACTCCAGAAATTCACTATCATCATTATATATATTGTACTTATCCTATTGAAATAACAGAAACAGCGCTAATCATTTCCCTTTTTGTTCTCTTTCTATCCATTTTTTCAACTGGGGAGTGTTAACTTTAGTGCACTTTCTCCTTAAAGGGATAGCAGCTCAGGTTTCTGGTTATTGTTTAGGGAATAACAGCAACCTAGTCTCTTTTTTCAGTCTCCTATTTATTTGTGCCCTGTATTTTCCGCTTTTTGTTCCACTTCTACTTTCCTTGGGCTGCATTTTAGGAGACGACAGGTGTGCACTTGTTCTCATAACCAATAATTTATAGTATTCCTTATATTTTAGCATGTCTGAGTTTGAATATGGGGATTACTTTGATCTCAGTAAAAAACAAAAACACCTTTCAGTGAATGAGGATCCTATTACCCTTTTGGATAATTATAATTTAACTGATCCAAAAACATTGTTTGAAAAATTAGAGAAATTATATAAGAAACAGGTAATTCAATGGCATGATTGTAATAGTCTGGAAAGATATTTGAAATATAAGGTAATCCCCAAAGGACTGCAGTTTGAAAAAAAACAAAATTTATGCTTACCTGATAAATTTCTTTCTCTTGTGGTGTATCCAGTCCACGGGTTCATCCATTACTTGTGGGATATTCTCCTTCCCAACAGGAAGTTGCAAGAGGACACCCACAGCAGAGCTGTCTATATAGCTCCTCCCCTAACTGCCACCCCCAGTCATTCGACCGAAGACAAGCAAGAAAAAAGGAGAAACTATAGGGTGCAGTGGTGACTGTAGTTTAAAAATAAAAAACACCTGCCTTAAAGTGACAGGGCGGGCTGTGGACTGGATACACCACAAGAGAAAGAAATTTATCAGGTAAGCATAAATTTTGTTTCCTCTTGTAAAGGTGTATCCAGTCCACGGGTTCATCCATTACTTGTGGGATACCAATACCAAAGCTTTAGGACACGGATGAAGGGAGGGACAAGGCAGGAACTTAAACGGAAGGCACCACTGCCTGCAAGACCTTTCTCCCAAAAATAGCCTCCGAGGAAGCAAAAGTATTAAATTTGTAGAATTTAGAAAAAGTATGAAGCGAAGACCAAGTCGCCGCCTTACAAATCTGTTCAACAGAGGCCTCATTTTTAAAAGCCCATGTGGAAGCTAACGCTCTAGTGGAATGAGCTGTAATTCTTTGAGGAGGCTGCTGGCCAGCAGTCTCATAAGCTAAACGGATTATGCTTCTCAGCCAAAAAGAAAGAGAAGATGCCGAAGCCTTTTGGCCTCTCCTCTGTCCAGAGTAGACAACAAACAATGCAGATATTTGACGAAAATCCTTAGTAGCTTGTAAATAAAACTTTAAAGCACGAACCACGTCAAGATTGTGTAATAGACGTTCCTTCTTTGAAGAAGGATTAGGACACAGTGACGGAACAACAATCTCCTGATTGATATTCTTATTAGATACCACCTTAGGAAGAAACCCAGGTTTGCTACGCAAAAACATAATTTATGCTTACCTGATAAATTTATTTCTCTTGTGGTGTATCCAGTCCACGGATTATCCATTACTTGTGGGATATTCTCCTTCCCAACAGGAAGCTGCAAGAGGATCACCCACAGCAGAGCTGTCTATATAGCTCCTCCCCTAACTGCCACCTACCAGTCATTCGAC
This sequence comes from Bombina bombina, assembly GCF_027579735.1. Taxonomy (NCBI): domain Eukaryota; kingdom Metazoa; phylum Chordata; class Amphibia; order Anura; family Bombinatoridae; genus Bombina; species Bombina bombina. Next base: position 425,519,354 of record NC_069500.1, on the reverse strand, counting down.
CGAAGACAAGCAAGAGAAAGGAGAAACTATAGGGTGCAGTGGTGACTGTAGTTTAAAAATAAAAAAACACCTGCCTTAAAATGACAGGGCGGGCCGTGGACTGGATACACCACAAGAGAAATAAATTTATCAGGTAAGCATAAATTATGTTTTCTCTTGTAAGGTGTATCCAGTCCACAGATCATCCATTACTTGTGGGATACCAATACCAAAGCTATAGGACACGGATGAAGGGAGGGACAAGGCAGGCGCTTAAACGGAAGGCACCACTGCCTGTAAGACCTTTCTCCCAAAAATAGCCTCTGAAGAAGCAAAAGTATCAAATTTATAGAATTTAGAAAAAGTATGAAGCGAAGACCAAGTCGCCGCCTTACAAATCTGTTCAACAGAAGCCTCATTCTTAAAAGCCCATGTGGAAGCTACCGCTCTAGTAGAATGAGCTGTAATTCTTTCAGGAGGCTGCTGGCAAGCAGTCTCATAAGCTTAGCGGATTATACTTCTTAGCCAAAAAGATAGAGAAGTTGCCGAAGCCTTTTGGCCTCTCCTCTGTCCAGAGTAGACAACAAACAATGCAGATGTTTGACGAAAATCTATAGTAGCTTGTAAATAAAACTTTAAAGCACGAACCACGTCAAGATTGTGTAATAGACGTTCCTTCTTTGAAGAAGGATTAGGACACAGTGACGGAACAACAATCTCCTGATTGATATTTTTATTAGATACCACCTTAGGCAGAAAACCAGGTTTGGTACGTAACACTACCTTATCTGCATGGAAAATGAGATAAGGGGAATCACATTGTAAAGCAGATAACTCCGAAACTCTTCGAGCCGAGGAGATAGCTACTAAAAACAGAACTTTCCAAGATAAGAGCTTAATATCTATGGAATGCAAAGCTTCAAACGGAACCCCTTGAAGAACTTTAAGAACTAAATTTAAACTCTATGGTGGAGCAACATGTTTAAAAACAGGCTTGATTCTAACCCGAGCCTGACAAAACGCCTGAACATCTGGAACCTCAGCCAGACGTTTGTGCAAAAGAATAGACAGAGCAGAAATCTGTCCCTTTAAGGAACTAGCTGATAAACCCTTCTCCAATCCTTCTTGGAGAAAAGATAATATCCTAGGAATCCTGACTTTACTCCATGAGCAACCCTTGGATTCACACCAATGAAGATATTTACACCATATCTTATGATAGATTTTCCTGGTGACAGGCTTTCGCGCCTGTATTAAGATATCAATGACCGACTCGGAGAAACCACACTTTGATAAAATCAAGTGTTCAATCTCCAAGCAGTCAGACGCAGAGAAATTAGATTTGGATGGTTGAAAAGACCCTGAAGTAGAAGGTCCTGTCTCAGAGGCAGAGTCCATGGTGGAGAGGATGACATGTCCACCAGATCTGCATACCAAGTCCTGCGAGGCCACGCAGGTGCTATCAAAATCACCGAAGCTCTCTCCTGTTTGATCTTGGCAATCAGACGAGGGAGCAGAGGAAACAGTGGAAACACATAAGCCAGGTTGAAGGACCAAGGCACTGCTAGAGCATCTATCAGTGCTGCCTTGGGATTCCTGGACCTGGAACCGTAACAAGGAAGCTTGGCGTTCTGACGAGACGCCATGAGATCCAGTTCTGGTTTGCCCCAAAGTTGAATCAACTGTGCAAATACCTCCGGATGGAGCTCCCACTCCCCCGGATGAAAAGTCTGTCGACTTAGAAAATCCGCCTCCCAGTTCTCTACTCCTGGGATATGGATAGCTGATAGATGGCAAGAGTGAATCTCTGCCCATCGAATTATCTTTGAAACCTCCAACATTGCTAGGGAACTCCTTGTTCCCCTTGATGGTTGATGTAAGCTACAGTCGTGATGTTGTCCGACTGAAATCTGATGAACCTGACCGCAGCTAGCTGAGGCCAAGCCTGAAGAGCATTGAATATCGCTCTTAGTTCCAGAATGTTTATCGGAAGGAGTGCTTCCTCCTGAGTCCACGATCCCTGAGCCTTCAGGGAGTTCCAGACTGCACCCCAGCCCAGAAGGCTGGCATCTGTTGTTACTATTGTCAAATCTGGCCTGTGGAAGGTCATACCTTTGGACAGATGGACCCGAGATAGCCACCAGAGAAGAGAATCCCTGGTCTCTTGATCCAGATTTAGTAGAGGGGACAAATCCGTATAATACCCATTCCACTGACTGAGCATGCAGAGTTGCAGCGGTCTGAGATGTAGGCGGGCAAACGGCACTATGTCCATTGCCGCTACCATTAAGCCGATTACTTCCATACACTGAGCCACTGAAGGGCGAGAAGTAGAATAAAGAACACGGCAGGAATTTAGAAGTTTTGACAACCTGGCCTCTATCAGGTAAATCTTCATTTCTACAGAATCTATCAGAGTTCCCAGGAAGGAAACTCTTGTGAGAGGGGATAGAGAACTCTTCTTTTCGCTCACTTTCCACCCATGAGACCTCAGTAATGCCAGAACAATGTCCGTATGGGACTTGGCAATTTGGAAATTCGACGCCTGTATCAGAATGTCGTCTAAGTAATGGGCCACCGCTATGCCCCGCGGCCTTAGGACCGCCAGAAGTGACCCCAGAACCTTTGTAAAGTTTCTTGGTGCCGTAGCTAACCCAAAGGGAAGAGCCACAAACTGGTAATGCCTGTCTAGGAAGGCGAACCTGAGAAACCGATGATGATCTTTGTGTATCGGAATGTGAAGATAAGCATCCTTTAAGTCCACGGTAGTCATGTATTGACCCTCCTGGATCATAGGTAGGATGGTTCGAATAGTCTCCATCTTAAAAGATGTGACCCTGAGAAATTTGTTTAGGATCTTGAGATTTAAGATTGGTCTGAAGGTTCCCTCTTTCTTGGGAACCACAAAGAGATTTGAATAGAAGCCTTGCCCCTGTTCCTCCTTTGGAACTGGGTGGATCACTCCCATAACTAGGAGGTCTTGAACACAATGTAAGAATGCCTCTCTCTTTATCTGGTCTGCAGATAATTGTGAGAGGTGAAATCTTCCTTTTGGGGAAGAAGCTTTGAAGTCCAGAAGATATCCCTGGGACAAAATTTCCAACGCCCAGGGATCCTGGACATCTCTTGCCCAAGCCTGGGCGAAGAGAGAAAGTCTGCCCCCTACTAGATCCGTTACCAGATCGGGGGCTGATCTTTCATGCTGTCTTAGAGGCAGCAGCAGGCTTCTTAGCCTGCTTACCTTTGTTCCAGGCCTGGTTAGGTCTCCAGACCGGCTTGGACTGGGCAAAATTTCCCTCTTGTTTTGCATTAGAGGGAGTTGATGCTGCGCTCGTCTTAAAGTTTCGAAAGGCACGAAAATTAGTTTGTTTGGTCCTTAATTTATTAGACCTATCCTGAGGAAGGGCATGACCTTTTCCTCCAGTAATATCAGAAATGATCTCCTTCATTCCAGGCCCGAATAGGGTCTGCCCCTTGAAGGGAATGTTGAGAAGCTTAGACTTTGAAGTAACGTCAGCTGACCAGGATTTAAGCCATAGCGCCCTACGCGCCTGTATAGCAAAACCTGAGTTCTTAGCCGTTAGTTTGGTTAAATGAACAACGGCGTCAGAAACAAATGAATTGGCTAGCTTAAGCGCTTTAAGCTTGTCAAGTATATCATCCAATGGAGTTTCTACCTGTAAGGCCTCTTCCAGAGACTCAAACCAGAAGGCCGCAGCAGCAGTGACAGGGGCAATGCATGCAAGAGGCTGGAGAATAAAACCTTGTTGAATAAACATTTTCTTAAGGTAACCCTCTAACTTTTTATCCATTGGATCTAGGAAAGCACAACTGTCCTCGACGGGAATAGTTGTACACTTAGCTAGGGTAGAAACTGCTCCCTCCACCTTAGGGACCGTTTGCCATAAGTCCCGTGTAGCGGCATCTATTGGAAACATTTTCTTAAAAATAGGAGGGGGAGAGAACAGTACACCTGGTCTATCCCATTCCTTAGTAATAATTTCTGAAAACCTTTTAGGTATTTGAAAAACATCAGTGTAAACAGGCACTGCATAGTATTTATCCAATCTACACAATTTCTCTGGCACTATAATGGTGTCACAGTCATCCAGAGTAGCTAAAACCACCCTGAGCAACACGCGGAGGTGTTCAAGCTTAAATTTAAATGTAGACATATCAGAATCAGGTTGAAGCATCTTCCCTGAGTCAGAAAAATCACCCACAGAAAGAAGCTCTCCTGCCTCAGCTTCTGCATATTGTGAGAGGATATCAGACATAGCTACTAAAGCGTCAGAGAGCTCTGTATTTTTTCTAGTCCCAGAGCTGTCTCGCTTTCCTTGTAACCCTGGTAGTTTGGACAATACCGCTGTAAGGGTATGATCCATAACTGCCGCCATGTCTTGCAAAGTAAACGCCATGGGCGCGCTAGATGTACTTGGCGCCACTTGAGCGGGAGTCCCTTGAGCGGGAGTCAAAGGTTCTGACACGTGGGGCGAGTAAGTCGGCATAACTTCCCCCTTGTCAATTTCCTCTGGTGATAAATCTTTTAAAGACAGAATATGATCTTTATAACAAAGTAAAATCAGTACATTTGGTACACATTCTAAGAGGGGGTTCCACAATGGCTTCTAAACATAATGAAAAAGGAGTTTCCTCTATGTCAGACATGTTTAAACAGACTAGCAATGAGACCAGCAAGCTTGGAAAACACTTTGATAAATGTAAACAAGCAAAAAATAAAAACGGTACTGTGCCATTAAGAAAAACAAATTTTGTCAGAAATTGAATAACAGTGATAAAAAGCAGTAAATCTTACGAAATTTTTACAGTGTGTATAATAGACTAACAGAGCATTGCACCCACTTGCAAATGGATGATTAACCCCTTAGTTTCAAAACCGGATCAAAAAAACAATATAAACGTTTTTTAACAGTCACAACAAACTGCCACAGCTCTGCTGTGGCCCAACCTGCCCATACAACGACTTTTGAAGGCACAAAAACCCTTTGTAGAGGTCCTAAGTGTTCAGGGGACTCCTTCAGGGAAGCTGGAAGTCTCAAGCTGCAAAAACTACTGCACGATTTAGGCCTGAAATTAGGCCCCTCCCAACCTGTACTCACAGTGAGAGGGCCATAAAAAACTATCCCTAGGCAAAATCTAGCCAGCCATGTGGAAAAAACTGGGCCCCAATAAAGTTTTATCACCAATATGTAGAAAAAAAAGTTTAAACACTTCCAGCAAACGTTATCTTATTTTCAGTAATGTGAGAAAGTAATAAGAATATTACCTTTTACAGCAAGCATGATACTAGTCGTTATTAAATCACTGTAATCAGCCTTACCTTAAATAAATCCGGTATTAACAGCATTTTCTAGCATATTCATTTCTCTAGAAAAATTTAAACTGCACATACCTCATAGCAGGAGACCCTGCACGCCATTCCCCCAGCTGAAGTTACCTCATCTCTTCAGTTATGTGTGAGAACAGCAATGGATCTTAGTTACAACCTGCTAAGATCATCAAAAACCACAGGCAGACTCTTCTTCAACTTTCTGCCTGAGGCTAAAACAGTACAACTCCAGTACCATTTGAAAATAATAAACTTTTGATTGAAGATAACCTACATAAATTCACCACATCTCTCTAGCTACTTCCATCTTGTCGAGAGCTGCAAGAGAATGACTGGTAGGTGGCAGTTAGGGGAGGAGCTATATAGACAGCTCTGCTGTGGGTGATCCTCTTGCAGCTTCCTGTTGGGAAGGAGAATATCCCACAAGTAATGGATGATCCGTGGACTGGATACACCTTACAAGAGAAACTACCTTATCTGCATGGAAGATCAGATAAGGGGAATCACACTGTAAGGCAGATAACTCTGAAACTCTTCGAGCCGAAGAGATAGCTACCAAAAACAGAACTTTCCAAGATAAAAGCTTGATATCTATGGAATGAAGAGGTTTAAACGGAACCCCTTGAAGAACTTTAAGAACTAAATTTAAACTCCATGGTGGAGCAACAGGTTTAAACACAGGCTTGATTCTAACTAAAGCCTGACAAAACGCCTGAATGTCTGGAACATCTGCCAGACGCTTGTGCAGAAGAATAGACAGAATAAAGTGAAATGAAGCTCTCCAACATGCCAAAGTTTCAATACTTTATTAGAGAGAGTGCAGAGTCAAACAGCCAGTATTGAAACTTTGGCATGTTGGAGAGCTTCATTTCACTTTATTCTACTATTGTTGGGGAGTTTTGTAGTGACTCCTTGAAGCTCTAACCTGTGAGTATCGCTGCTGGATGAATTGCACAATTCAGAAGAATAGACAGAGCAGAAATCTGTCCCTTTAAGGAACTAGCTGACAATCCCTTCTCCAATCCTTCTTGGAGAAAGGATAATATCCTAGGAATCCTGACTTTACTCCATGAGTAACCCTTGGATTCACACCAATGAAGATATTTACACCATATCTTATGATAGATTTTCCTGGTGACAGGCTTTCGAGCCTGAATTAAGGTATCAATGACCGACTCGGAGAAACCACGTTTTGATAAAATCAAGCGTTCAATCTCCAAGCAGTCAGTCGCAGAGAAATTAGATTTGGATGTTTGAAAGGACCTTGGAGTAGAAGGTCCTGCCTCAGCGGCAGAGTCCATGGTGGAAGGGATGACATGTCCACCAGATCGCATACCAAGTCCTGCGAGGCCACGCAGGTGCTACTAAAATCACTGAAGCTCTCTCCTGCTTGATCTTGGCAATCAGACGAGGGAGGAGAGGAAATGGTGGGAACACATAAGCCAGGCTGAAGGACCAGGGCACTGCTAGAGCATCTATCGGCGCTGCCTGGGGATCCCTTGACCTGGACCCGTAACAAGGAAGCTTGGCGTTCTGACGAGACGCCATCAGATCCAGTTCTGGTTTGCCCCATAGTTGAATCAGCTGGGCAAATACCTCCGGATGGAGCTCCCACTCCCCCGGATGAAAAGTCTGCCGACTTAGAAAATCCGCCTCCCAGTTCTCTACTCCTGGGATATGGATAGCTGAGAGATGGCAAGAGTGAACCTCTGCCCATAGAATTATCTTTGAAACCTCCAACATTGCCAGGGGGCTTGTTGTTCCCCCCTGATGGTTGATATAGGCTATAGTCGTGATATTGTCCGACTGAAATCTGATGAACCTGACAGCAGCTAGTTGAGGCCAAGCCTGAAGAGCATTGAATATCGCTCTCAGTTCCAGAATGTTTATCGGAAGGAGGGCTTCCTCCTGAGTCCACGAACCCTGAGCCTTCAGGGAGTTCCAGACCGCGCCCCAGCCCAGAAGGCTGGCATCTGTCGTCACTATAGTCCACTCTGGCCTGCGGAAACTCATTCCCCTGGACAGATGGACCCGAGATAACCACCAGAGAAGAGAATCCCTGGTCTCTTGATCCAGATTTAGCAGAGGGGACAAATCTGTGTAATCCCCATTCCACTGATTGAGCATGCAAAGTTGCAGTGGTCTGAGATGTAGGCGGGCAAACGGAACTATGTCCATTGCCGCTACCATTAGGCCGATTACTTCCATACACTAAGCCACTGACGGCCGAGAAGTGGAATGAAGAGCACGGCAGGAAGTTAGAAGCTTTGATAACCTGACCTCTGTCAGAAAAAATTTCATTTCTACTGAATCTATCAGTGTTCCTAGGAAGGAAACTCTTGTGAGAGGGGAGAGAGAACTCTTTTCTTCGTTCACCTTCCACCCGTGAGACCTCAGAAAGGCCAGAACAATGTCCGTATGGGCTTGGCGATTTGAAAAGTCGACGCCTGTATCAGAATGTCGTCTAGGTAAGGAGCCACTGCTATGCCCCGTGGCCTTAGAACCGCCAGTAGGGACCCTAGAACCTTCGTAAAGATTCTTGGTGCCGTGGCTAACCCGAAGGGAAGAGCCACAAACTGGTAATGCCTGTCTAAGAAGGCGAACCTGAGGAACTGATGATGATCTCTGTGAATCGGAATGTGGAGATAAGCATCCTTTAAGTCCACTGTAGTCATATATTGACCCTCCTGGATCATAGGGAGGATGGTTCGGATAGTCTCCATCCTGAAGGATGGGACCCTGAGAAATTTGTTTAGGATCTTGAGATCCAAGATTGGTCTGAAAGTTCCCTCTTTTTTGGGAACTATAAACAGATTTGAATAGAAGCCCTGCCCCTGTTCCTCCCTTGGAACTGGGTGGATCACTCCCATAACCAGTAGGTCTTGAACACAACGTAAGAATGCCTCTCTCTTTATCTGGTTTACAGATAATTGTGAGAGATGAAATCTCCCCTTTGGAGATGAAGCTTTGAAGTCCAGAAGATATCCCTGGGAAACAATCTCTAATGCCCAGGGATCCTGGACGTCTCTTGCCCAAGCCTGGGCGAAGAGAGAAAGTCTGCCCCCTACTAGATCCGGTCCCGGATCGGGGGCTACTCCTTCATGCTGTCTTAGAGGCAGCCGCAGGTTTCTTGGCCTGCTTCCCCTTGTTCCAAGCCTGGTTAGGTCTCCAGACTGGTTTGGACTGGGCGAAATTTCACTCTTGTTTTGCATTAGAAAAAACTGAAGCTGCGCCACTCTTGAAGTTTCGAAAGGAACGAAAATTATTCTGTTTGGTCCTTAACTTATTGGACCTATCCCGAGGAAGGGCGTGACCTTTTCCTCCAGTAATATCAGAAATAATCTCCTTCAGACCAGGCCCGAATAGGGTCTGTCCCTTGAAGGGGATGTTAAGAAGCTTAGACTTTGAAGTAACGTCTGCTGACCAGGACTTAAGCCATAGCGCCCTACGCGCCAAAATGGCAAAACCTGAATTCTTAGCCGTTAGCTTGGCTAAATGAAAAATGGAGTCAGAAATAAAGGAGTTAGCTAACTTAAGAGCTTTAATCCTGTCTAGAATATGTCTAGCGGGGTCTCTACCTGTAGAGACTCCTCAAGAGACTCAAACCAAAAAGCCGCTGCAGCAGTAACTGGGGCAATGCATGCAAGAGGCTGGAGAATAAAACCTTGATATATAAAAATTTTCTTAAGGAGACCCTCCAATTTTTTATCCATAGGATCTAGGAAAGCACAACTGTCCTCGACGGGGATAGTTGTACGCTTAGCTAGGGTAGAGACTGCTCCCTCCACCTTAGGAACCGTCTGCCACGTGTCCCGTATGGCGGCATCTATGGGAAACGTCTTTTTGAAAACAGGAGGGGGAGAGAACGGCACACCTGGTCTATCCCATTCCTTAGTAATAATTTCCGAAAACCTCTTAGGGACTGGAAAAACAGTGTAAACAGGCACTGCAAAGTATTTGTCCATTTTACACAATTTCTCTGGAACCACAATGGGGTCACAGTCATCCAGAGTCGTTAAAACCTCCCTAAGCAATAAGCGGAGGTGTTCAAGCTTAAATTTAAACGCTGTCATTTCAGAATCAGACTGAAGTAACGCCTTCCCTGAGTCTGAAATGTCACCCACAGATAGAAGCTCACCTGCCTCGGCTTCTGAGCATTGTGAAGGTATATCGGACACAGGCATTAAAGCGTCAGAAAGCTCTGTATTAGTTCTAGCCCCAGAGCTGTCTCGCTTTCCTTGTAGCCCTGGCAGTTTGGAGAATACCTCTGAGAGGGTAGCATTCATAACTGCTGCCATGTCCTGTAAGGTAAAAGAATTAGACGCGCTAGATGTACTTGGCGTCACTTGAGCGGGAGTTATAGGTTCTGACACATGGGGAGAGCTAGATGGCATAATCTCCCTCTTTTCAGTCAGAGAATCCCCTGGAGATAAATCTTTAAGCGCCATAATATGGTCTTTATAGTTTATAGAAATATCAGTACATTTGGTACACATTCTAAGAGGGGGTTCCACCATGGCTTCAAAACATATTGAACAAGGAGTTTCCTCTATGTCAGACATGTTTAACAGACTCGTAATGAGACAAGCAAGCTTGGAAAACACTTTAATAAAGGTGAAACAGCAATAAAACAAAAACGTTACTGTGCCTTTAAGAGAAAAAAACTAGCACTTAAACTGCAAAACAGTGTAAAAATACAGTAAAGTCTTTGAAATTTTTACAGTGTGTGTAAGGGACTAAAGCAACATTGCACCCACTTGCAAATGGATGATTAACCCCTTAGGCCCCAAACCGGATTGAAAAACGTTAAAAAACGTTAAAAAATCAATTGAGCACCTTGCCACAGCACTGCTGAGGCTCCTACCTGCCCTCAACAACGATTTTGTGCAGAAATAACCCCTTTGAAATGGTCCTCAGAAGCCAGAGGAAACCTCTAGGGAAGCTGGATGTCTCAGTCTGAATTAAAACTGCATAGTTAGAGTGCTAAAATAGGCCCCTCCCACCATGTTACTGGATGTTAGAAGGGCCTTAAGAAAATACTCCTAGGAGTATCTGACTAGCCATGTGGAAACTATGCCCCAAATAAAGACTTATTTCCCTCAGAGAAAAAACGTCCTATTTATGAAATCATGTAAACGTTTTGTCACTAGGTAATATGAATATTAACATGAGTATTGCCCTGTTTTGTAAGCATGATCCCAGTTGCTGTTAAATCACTGCATCAGGCTTACCTCAAATACACAAGGCTCTGTCAGCATTTTCTAGAACTTATTCATCTCTCTAGAAATAAAAATACTGAACATACCTCAAAGCAGGCAATCTGCAGACCGTTCCCCCAACTGAAGTTTTCCCATATTCTTCAGTTATGTGTGAGAACAGCAATGGACCTTAGTTACAAACCGCTAAGATCATCAAACCTCCAGGCAGAATTCTTCTTCTAATTTCTGCCTGAGAGTAAAACAGTACAACGCCGGTACCATTTAAAAATAACAAACTCTTGATTGAAGGTAAAACTACACTAAGTCACCACATATCTCTAGCTACTTCCCTTGTCGAGAGTTGCAAGAGAATGACTGGGGGTGGCAGTTAGGGGAGGAGCTATATAGACAGCTCTGCTGTGGGTGTCCTCTTGCAACTTCCTGTTGGGAAGGAGAATATCCCACAAGTAATGGATGAACCCGTGGACTGGATACACCTTACAAGAGAAAACTACAATTATAGATAGCTCAGAAATTGAGCTCCTCTCTGAATGGGACTCTGGATTGGAAGAAATTTCTGTAAAATTGATGAATATTATGATTAAGTTTAGAACTAAAAAGATAGAGCATTGCACAGAACAAATTAAAGATATTAGAGCTAAGCTCAATATGTTTAAAGGGGATGTCTACTATATAGAACTAGACAAAGAAAATAAAATAAAAAGATAGAGGAGGTTTGAACATGAAATAGAGAGTAAGAAAAAGAAGACATTTCTAAGGGATTTAAATATTAAACAGGATAAGGAGAGAACAAATAAAACTGATATGGAAATGGAGGAGGAGGAGGAGATTTGGCAAGACTTGGGAGAGGATCCAAGCCAAAGAGAACGGTCAATTGGTCTAATTTCCATTCTCCTGACTTCTCTGTAAACCATACCTTTAGAAATTTCCAAAAGAATACAAGAGATAGGATTGAATCACTAAAGGAGGCCTCTCTAAATAGGAGATCTCCTCACACTTCACCACAAAATAAGAAAAATAGTAATGCAATTAGACAACATAACTACAATAATGCATATGGTAGACAAACAAATACATATAATAATCATGAATGATTATATGACAGAAGCGCTCCGTTTATTGGATGATCAGGCTACATATAAGAAAATTAAAGGGGACCCAACAAAAACTTTTCTAAATGAATACTTGGAACTAATTCACATTGCAAAATCAAGTAACTTTTTAAATGAAAATTAATTTTATTTTCTAAAAAAACTAAACATCATCAATAGCTATCTTTTATCATTTGCCTAAAGTGCATAAGGATAAGGAAAATCCACCAGGGAGACCCATAGTGTCAGGTATAAATTGTTTAACATCAAAACTATCAGAATTCATTGACACTTTTCTACAACCGCTGGTCCCTTTATTGAAATCCCATTTGAAAGATTCTACGGATACAATAAATAAAATCTCAAATATCAGATGGGAATCAAATTATTTATGGGCCACCTTAGATGTTATTTATACCAATATACCACATAATAAGGGCATGGAAGCAATGAAATTCTGGCTCAATAAATACACTGATATAGAACCTGACAAACAAATATTTTTAATAGAATCAATTAAATTCATTTTAGAAAGAAATTATTTTACTTTTAAAGATCAATTTTACTTGCAAACAAGTGGCACCGCAATGGGTACTCGCTTTGCCCCCAGCTACGCCAACCTATATATGGGGGCTTGGGAAGAGACCCAAATTTGGGATAATAACCCTTTTCTATCCCATATTGTTTATTGGGGTAGATTTATTGATGATATCATTTTAATTTGGTCAGGTACACATGAAATTTTAGAGGATTTTATTGCTTTTATCAGTATAAATTATTTTAATCTCGCTTTTACGAAAAAAATAGACCAAAGTGAAATAGAGTTTTTGGATTTAGTGTTCTTTCAGGAAGAAAATAATATCCTGTCAAAGATATACAAAAAAAGATATTGATAGCAATGGCTACACGCAAATAGTGGCCATAATCCAAAATGGATAGAGATAATGCCCTTTGGACAGTTTCAACTAATCCGTCGCAACTGTTCAAAAATGGAGGATTATGAACGAGAATCCATGGAACTAAAGAAAAAATTTCAGAAAAAGGGTTATAAACACAAAATCCTAGAACAGGCTGATAAAAAAACGAGAACAATCCCATTCACACAACTATACATCTTGTAGTTTAGTGACTACATATAATGAGGGTGACCAAGAAATCAACAGAATTTTAAAAACACACTGGCACATCCTGAAAAAAGATGAGTTTCTTAAAGAAATAACAAAGGATAATCCGAAAGTAATATATAAGAGGAATAAAAATCTAAAATCCATTTTGGCACCCAGTCATTTAAGAACTAATGTAACAAATAACTCAAATTGGCTAGGGAAACAGTCTGAAGGTTTCTACAAATGCAACAGAAAAAACTGTGAAACATGTATCCACCACTTCAGTGGAAACAAGCCGACAAAAAAGTTTAAGTCTTGCAGTACAAGGAAGGAGTTTGAAATAAAAACTTTGTGTAACTGTAAAACTGAATATGTAGTATATATGTTACAGTGCAGCTGCAATTTGCAGTATGTTAGTAGGACCATTAGACCTTATAATAGGCTACTAGAGCATCTAACCAATATAATCGCAGGTGAGACATCACATAATCTGTCCCTACATTTCAAAAATATATTTATAATAAAGGCCCACAATGTCTGAAGGGAACTATAATTGAACATGTTAAACCTCACAAACGTGGGGGAAACAGAACTACTGCATTAAGAAAGAAACTTTCTGGATACATACTATGAACACCCTAATGGTCTTAATAAAGCCAGATTTAGCTGCATTTATGGAAAACTAATAAATTAAATATACTATCTAGCTAGTTTTTAAATTGCCAGGTTGCATTTTTTTTTATTTATTCTTTAATATATTTACATGTTTTAGAATATTTCAAGGACATACGTTTCTAACATATAAGCATTCAATCCTATTTTCATTTATATGGATTTTATTTGGATATTATTATATGTAAAATAGGCTTAAAGTACGAATTTTAACATTTTTATTGCCTTTATCATGTGTTCTTTTTTTAAGGTTTATTGTATCAGGTATATTAGTTGGTCCAGTTATTCAGGTGTGTTTATAACATTTATGTATATATAGAAACATACGGCTAGATTACGAGTCTTGCGTTAGCCTTAAAAAGCAGCGTTGAGAGGTCCTAACGCTGCTTTTTAACGCCCGCTGGTATTAAGATTCTGGCAGGTACAGGTGTACCGCTCACTTTTCTTCCGCGACTCGAGCTTACCGCAAATTCCCTTACGTCAATTGCGTATCCTATCTTTTTAATGGGATTTGCCTAACGCCGGTATTACGAGTCTTGGAAGAAGTGAGCTGTAGACCCTCTCCTGTCAAGACTCCTACCGCATTTAAAAGTCAGTAGTTAAGAGTTTTATGGGCTAACGCCGTAACATAAAACTCTTAACTAAAGTGCTAAAAACTACACTAACACCCATAAACTACCTATTAACCCCAAAACCGAGCCCCCCACCCCACATCGCAAACACTAAAATAAAGTTTTTAACCCCTAATCTGCCGACCGGACATCGCCGCCACTGTAATAAATATATTAACCCCTAAAGCGCCGCACTCCCGCCACACAAACACGAGTTAAATTTTATTAACCCCTAATCTGCCATCCCTAACATCGCCGACACCCATCTACATTTATTAACCCCTAATCTGCCGCCCTCAACGTCGCCGCTACTATATTAAATTTATTAACCCCTAAACCTAAGTCTAACCCCCCCCCAACTTAAATGGACATTAAACACTTTGAGATGGTAATATAAAATGATAAATTGTATATATATATAAAACAGCTCTGCAATATACTTTCATTATTTATTTTGTCCTCTTAGCCTGTAATTCAATTCTGAAATTGTGAGCTTTTCAGTTCCTGTTAGAAATGGAAGTGCAGAACACTGTTAAATCAAGCACAACCATTGGCTGCACACTCTAATGACCTATTATTTATAACTGTCCCTAATTGGCCACAGCAGAGAAGGTAACACAAGTTACAACATGGCAGCTCCCAGTGTTTTATAGACACTAAAACTTTACACTTATTTTGTCACTTTTTAAACAACTAATGAAACTTTTAAAAATACATCTACATGTTAGTCATGGACTAATCTTTTCTTTGAATGCATCATTCTATCTAGCATGTATTTAGTGTTTAATGTCCCTTTAAATATAATTTAAATAAAACGAAATAAAATTACTACAATTAAATAAATTAATCCTATTTAAAACTAAATACTTACCTATAAAATAAACCCTAAGATAGCTACAATATAACTAATAGTTACATTTGTAGCTATCTTAGGATTTATATTTATTTTACAGGCAACTTTGTATTTATTTTAACTAGGTTTAATAGTTATTAAATAGTTATTAACTATTTAATAACTACCTAGTTAAAATAAGTACAAATTTACCTGTAAAATAAATCCTAACCTAAGTTACAATTACACCTAACACTACACTATCATTAAAACAGAATTTATGCTTACCTGATAAATTACTTTCTCCAACGGTGTGTCCGGTCCACGGCGTCATCCTTACTTGTGGGATATTCTCTTCCCCAACAGGAAATGGCAAAGAGTCCCAGCAAAGCTGGCCATATAGTCCCTCCTAGGCTCCGCCCACCCCAGTCATTCGACCAACGGACAGGAGGAAATATATATAGGAGAAACCATATGGTACCGTGGTGACTGTAGTTAGAGAAAATAATTCATCAGACCTGATTAAAAAACCAGGGCGGGCCGTGGACCGGACACACCGTTGGAGAAAGTAATTTATCAGGTAAGCATAAATTCTGTTTTCTCCAACATTGGTGTGTCCGGTCCACGGCGTCATCCTTACTTGTGGGAACCAATACCAAAGCTTTAGGACACGGATGAAGGGAGGGAGCAAATCAGGTTACCTAAACGGAAGGCACCACAGCTTGCAAAACCTTTCTCCCAAAAATAGCCTCCGAAGAAGCAAAAGTATCAAATTTGTAAAATTTGGCAAAAGTGTGCAGTGAAGACCAAGTCGCTGCCTTACATATCTGGTCAACAGAAGCCTCGTTCTTGAAGGCCCATGTGGAAGCCACAGCCCTAGTGGAGTGAGCTGTGATTCTTTCAGGAGGCTGCCGTCCGGCAGTCTCATAAGCCAATCGGATGATGCTTTTAAGCCAAAAGGAAAGAGAGGTAGAAGTCGCTTTTTGACCTCTCCTTTTACCAGAATAAACAACAAACAAGGAAGATGTTTGTCTGAAATCTTTTGTAGCCTCTAAATAGAATTTTAGAGCACGGACTACGTCCAAATTGTGTAACAAATGTTCCTTCTTTGAAACTGGATTCGGACACAAAGAAGGTACAACTATCTCCTGGTTAATATTTTTGTTAGAAACAACCTTAGGAAGAAAACCAGGCTTAGTACGCAAAACCACCTTATCTGCATGGAACACCAGATAGGGCGGAGAACACTGCAGAGCAGATAACTCTGAAACTCTTCTAGCAGAAGAAATTGCAACCAAAAACAAAACTTTCCAAGATAGTAACTGAATATCTATGGAATGTAAAGGTTCAAACGGAACCCCTTGAAGAACTGAAAGAACTAGATTTAGACTCCAGGGAGGAGTCAAAGGTCTGTAAACAGGCTTGATCCTAACCAGAGCCTGAACAAATGCTTGAACATCTGGCACAGCTGCCAGTCTTTTGTGTAGTACGACAGATAAAGCAGAGATCTGTCCCTTTAGAGAACTTGCAGATAATCCTTTCTCCAAACCTTCTTGTAGAAAGGAGAGAATCCTAGGAATCTTTATCTTATTCCATGGGAATCCTTTGGATTCACACCAACAGATATATCTTTTCCATATTTTATGGTAAATCTTTCTAGTTACCGGTTTTCTGGCCTGAACCAGAGTATCTATCACAGAATCTGAAAACCCACGCTTCGATAGAATCAAGCGTTCAATCTCCAAGCCATCAGCTGGAGGGAGACCAGATTTGGATGTTCGAATGGACCCTGAACAAGAAGGTCCTGTCTCAAAGGTAGCTTCCATGGTGGAACCGATGACATATTCACCAGGTCTGCATACCAAGTCCTGCGTGGCCACGCAGGAGCTATCAAGATCACCGAGGCCCTCTCCTGATTGATCCTGGCTACCAGCCTGGGAATGAGAGGAAACGGTGGAAATACATAAGCTAGGTTGAAGGTCCAAGGTGCTACTAGTGCATCTACTAGAGTCGCCTTGGGATCCCTGGATCTGGACCCGTAGCAAGGAACCTTGAAGTTCTGACGAGACGCCATCAGATCCATGTCTGGAATGCCCCATAATTGGGTTATTTGGGCAAAGATCTCCGGGTGGAGTTCCCACTCCCCCGGATGGAATGTCTGACGACTCAGAAAATCCGCCTCCCAGTTTTCCACACCTGGGATGTGGATCGCAGACAGGTGGCAGGAGTGATCCTCCGCCCATTGAATTATTTTGGTCACTTCTTTCATCGCCAGGGAACTCCTTGTTCCCCCCTGATGATTGATATATGCAACGGTCGTCATGTTGTCTGATTGGAACCTTATGAATCTGGCCTTTGCTAGTTGAGGCCAAGCCCTGAGAGCATTGAGTATCGCTCTCAGTTCCAGAATGTTTATCGGGAGAAGAGACTCTTCCCGAGACCATAGACCCTGAGCTTTCAGGGATTCCCAGACCGCGCCCCAGCCCACTAGACTGGCGTCGGTCGTGACAATGACCCACTCTGGTCTGCGGAAGCTCATTCCCTGGGACAGATGGTCCAGGGTCAGCCACCAACGGAGTGAATCTCTGGTCTTTTGATCTACTTGAATCATTGGAGACAAGTCTGTATAATCCCCATTCCACTGTTTGAGCATGCACAGTTGTAATGGTCTTAGATGAATTCGTGCAAAAGGAACTATGTCCATTGTTGCAACCATCAACCCTACTACTTCCATGCACTGCGCTATAGAAGGACGAGGAACAGAATGAAGCACTTGACAAGAGCTTAGAAGTTTTGATTTTCTGACCTCTGTCAGAAAAATCCTCATTTCTAAGGAATCTATTATTGTTCCCAAGAAGGGAACTCTTGTCGACGGAGACAGAGAACTTTTTTCTATGTTCACTTTCCATCCGTGTGATCTGAGAAAGGCTAGAACGATGTCCGTATGAGCCTTTGCTTTTGACAGGGACGACGCTTGTATTAGAATGTCGTCCAAGTAAGGTACTACTGCAATGCCCCTCGGTCTTAGAACCGCTAGAAGGGGCCCTAGCACCTTTGTGAAAATCCTTGGAGCAGTGGCTAACCCGAATGGGAGAGCCACAAACTGGTAATGCTTGTCCAGAAAAGCGAACCTTAGGAACTGATGATGTTTTTTGTGGATAGGAATATGTAGGTACGCATCCTTTAGATCCACGGTAGTCATAAATTGACTTTCCTGGATAGTGGGTAGAATCGTTCGAATGGTTTCCATCTTGAACGATGGTACTCTGAGAAATTTGTTTAGGATCTTCAAATCCAAAATTGGTCTGAACGTTCCCTCTTTTTTGGGAACTACGAACAGATTGGAATAAAATCCCATTCCTTGTTCCTTTATTGGAACTGGGTGTATCACTCCCATCTTTAACAGGTCTTCTACACAATGTAAGAATGCCTGTCTCTTTATTTGGTTTGAGGATAAACACCAAAAAACTCTTAACCATCTCCGTGGAGATGTTGCCTGTGCAACGGCAAAGAGAATGACTGGAGTGGGCGGAGCCTAGGAGGGACTATATGGCCAGCTTTGCTGGGACTCTTTGCCATTTCCTGTTGGGGAACAGAATATCCCACAAGTAAGGATGACGCCGTGGACCGGACACACCAATGTTGGAGAAATTAATTTACTAAATTACCTACAATTAAATTAAATAAACTAAAGTACAAAAAAACCCCCAATAAATTACAGAAAATAAAAAAATAATTACAATTTTTTTTAAACTAATTACACCTAATCTATTCTCCCAAATAAAATAAAAAGCCCTCCAAAATAATAAAATTACCTACCCTATACTAAATTACAAATAGCCCTTAAAAAGGCCTTTTGCGGGGCATTGCCCCAAAGTAATAAGCTCTTTTACCTGAAAAAAAAATACAATACCCCCCCAACATTAAAACCCACCACCCACACACCCAACCCTACTCTAAAACCCACCCAATCCCCCCTTAAAAAAAACCTTGAAGATCACCCTACCTTGAGACGTCTTCACCCAGCCGGACACAAGTGGACCTCCAGAGGAGCAGAAGTCTTCATCCGATCCGGGAAGAAGAGGTCCTCCAAGCGGCAGAAGTCTTCATCCATCCGGCATCTTGTATCTTCATCCATCCGGAGCGGAGAGGGTCCATCTTCAATCCAGCCGACGCGGAGCATCCTCTTCAAATGAAGTCCAAGCAAAGAATGAAGGTTCCTTTAAATGACGTCATCCCTTGAATAGGATTCTATCAGCCAATCGGAATTAAGGTAGGAAAAATCCTATTGTCTGATCCAATCAGCCAATAGGATTGAGCTTGCATTCTATTGGCTGTTCCAATCAGCCAATAGAATGCGACCTCAATCCTATTGGCTGATTGCATCAGCCAATAGGATTTTTCCTACCTTAATTCCGATTGGCTGATAGAATCCTATCAACCAATCTGAATTCAAGGGACGCCATCTTGGATGACGTCATTTAAAGGAACCTTCATTCTTCGCTTGGACTTCGTTTGAAGAGGATGCTCCGCATCGGCTGGATTGAAGATGGACCCGCTTCGCTCCGGATGGATAAAGATAGAAGATGCCGTCTGGCGCTTGGAGGACCTCTTCTGGCCGGATCGGATGAAGACTTCTGCCCCTCTGGAGGTCCACTTGTGCCCGGCTGGGTGAAGACGTCTCAAGGTAGGGTGATCTTCAAGGGGGTAGTGTTAGCTTTTTTTAAGGGGGGATTGGGTGGGTTTTAGAGTAGGGTTGGGTGTGTGGGTGGTGGGTTTAAATGTGGGGGGGGGTATTGTATTTTTTTTTCAGGTAAAAGAGCTGATTACTTTGGGGAAATGCCCTGCAAAAGGCCCTTTTAAGGGCTATTTGTAATTTAGTATAGGGTTGGGAATTTTATTATTTTGGGGGGCTTTTTATTTTATTAGGGGGATTAGATTAGGTGTAATTAGTTTAAAAAAAATTGTAATTAATTTTTTATTTTCTGTAATTTAGTGGGGGTTTTTTTTTTGTACTTTAGTTTAATTAATTTAATTGTATTTAATTGTAGGTAATTTAGTAAATTAATTTAATGATAGTGTAGTGTTAGGTGTAATTGTAACTTAGGTTAGGATTTATTTTACAGGTAAATTTGGACTTATTTTAACTAGGTAGTTATTAAATAGTTAATAACTATTTAATAACTATTGTACCTAGTTAAAATAAATACAAAGTTGCCTGAAAAATAAATATAAATTCTAAGATAGCTACAAATGTAACTAATTAGTTATATTGTAGCTATCTTAGGGTTTATTTTATAGGTAAGTATTTAGTTTTAAATAGGAATAATTTATTTAATTGTAGTTATTTTATTTAGATTTATTTAAATTATATTTAAATTAGGGGGGTGTTAGGGTTAGACTTAGGTTTAGGGGTTAATAACTTTATTATAGTGGCGGCGACGTTGGCGGCGGCAGATTAGGGGTTAATAAGTATAGTTAGGTTGCGGCGACATTGGGGGGACAGATTAGAATAAATATAATGTAGGGTTCGGCGATGTTGGGGGCAGCAGATTAGGGGTTCATAGGGATAATGTAGGTGGCGGCGGTGTCCGGAGCGGCAGAGTAGGGGTTAATAATTATAATGTAGGTGGCAACGATGTTGGGGACGGCAGATTAGGGGTGTTTAGACTCGGGGTTCATGTTAGGTGTAGACTTAAAATTCCTTTCCCCATAGGAATCAATGGGGCTGCGTTTGGAGCTGAACGCTGCTTTTTTGCAGGTGTTAGGTTTTTTTTCAGCCGGCACAGCCCCATAGTTTCCTATGGGGAAATCGTGCACAAGCACGTTTAGCCAGCTCACCGCTACCGTAAGCAACGCTGGTATTGAGGAGAGATGTGGAGCTAAATTTTGCTCTACGCTCACCTTTTTGCGGCTAACGCCGGGTTTAAAAAAAAACGTAATACCAGCGTTGTCTTAAGGAAGCGGTGAAAAAAAAAAAGGATAGTTAGCAACGCACCCCTGTTACCGCAAAACTCTTAATCTAGGCAATTGATAGATAATTAAAGATCCCCTTATCTGGATTTGCTAAACAGAGATCCAGTCGCAAACAGAGTTAAATTATCAAACATACCAACAGTTAATAACATGTATGTATTACAAATGTACTATAAACATAGATAGATAATCCAGGATTCCCTCGTCTTAATTTGCCAAGTGGCGATTCAGCCACAATCAGCGTCAGAGTGTCAAACTTTTTAGAACTAACTTTTTAGAACTAACCAATAAGTGAGATGCTCTAACGTAGGAGAGAGGTGTGTTTGTAGTAGACAATAGTAGCACAGCTAACATGCCCCAGAGTCATGTGGTTTAAAAAGAGAACAGCCGCTCATTTCAGTACAAGTCTCTGAAGAAGAAGGAAGTATTGAGAAAGATCCTTTGAAACGCGTTAGACATACGAACTGAACTTTGATACCGGATGATCCGGATCTTAGACATACGAACTGAACTCTGATACCGGATGATCCGGATTTTCGTTCCTGCTACTGTGGGGCTTATTCTTGGGACACTAGCCTATTGCAAATCCAGAGTGAATTCTTACCTGTGTAAGCATAATTCCCATAAGCCTTTCCAATACCTCATATCAGTTTGAGGTTAATTCATGTAAGCAGGCATTTTTATAGTGTGTTTTCCATGTGAATAAAGTGTATTATATATTTTTAAAACGATATCACACTATTTCCGGCTTTTGTTTTCTCTACATATTTCCTTGGGGAGATCTACCATACTCTGAAAAGGAAAGATCATACATCTGAGGGGCAGAAGGAACACTGACTCCTGCAAGACACTTGAAAACTCCACCATACACCCAGAGGGAAGCTGACTACCATAATATTACTCCTCTGCAGTGCAAACATCTTACCTCATAGGATTGAGGTTTTATCCTGTAAGTGAGAATTTCAGCTATATTTACAGGACTGCAATCATATATAATATATACTAATTTAAATGTGTTAGCCCCTGGGTCCATGTCAAACACTAATTATTTGGTTATGCGATTACATTTTTGAGAGCTTAATTTTATTCCAGAAATTCACTATCATCATTATATATATTGTACTTATCCTATTGGAATAACAGAAACAGCGCTAAACATTTCCCTTTTTGTTCTCTTTCTATCCATTTTTTCAACTGGGGAGTGTTAACTTTAGTGAACTTTCTCCTTAAAGGGGTAGCAGCTCAGGTTTTTGGTTATTGTTTAGGGAATAACAGCAACCTTGCACCCTGTATTTTCCATAAGGTTTATACAAGTACTTACACCAGACGCTTTTGCTGTCAGCTCCTCACAGTCCTTGCAACCTTGGCAGTCCTGTAGCATTGGGCGTGAGAATGTTTTCATCCATTAGTTGTATTGTAGGTATTTTTTCAAGACTTTGAGGAAGATATTTGGGGCTCTTTTCCTATCGGCGTCCTGCAAACATTAGCAGTAACGCTCTTTTTGGATAATCACAGCTCCCCTTCCTACACCTGCAGTTACAGGTGCTCCTCTTGGACAAAGTGGTGTTAGGTAATTAGAGCAACGCGTTTCAGAGGCTTCCCTCCTTTCTCAAGCTCTATTTCCAGTCACTAATTCCCCCTTCTTTTGCATTCATTTGGAGTCTATTGGTTGATTGATTTGTTAAACGATACAGACTAATACAAACTAATTCATGTTCTATACACACCAGTCTTATCGATACTTTTCCACATAACAAAAAAACATTTTCACTAATACATTTCTAGTATGTGTATATTTATTTCAATAAAAGTGCCAGTTTAAAAAAGTAATAATTTCATTTGTATTCTTACAAATAAAAAGTTCTCATTTTATTGAGTAGAAATAATTATGGGGCATTTTTCACAAAAATTGGGGGGAGATTATGGATAGTATTCTCCATTGTGAACAAATTTAATATTTTTTATTTCTTAAAAATTGTATCTAACGAATTCTTGATATCTTATTTTCATTTGTTACAAAAAGTGGTCATATAGATACATTTCAAGTTCAGGATATTTTCCACTGATACTTGGTAGCATTTGACCTAGCCTAAAAAAACTTCTAACACTAGATGGCAGTGTTTCATTAGTTTTAAAGATACTGTGCAGTTCTCTGTAGTACAAAATGATAATACTATTTTTATTATATTATACCATTACTTATATTTATATTGGTTGCTGTTTATTATTTATATGTTGTAATGGTTTAAAAAACACTAAGCTAAGCTGCAGAAACTACGCCTATTTTGTGAACACTCCACTATAGATCATCTCTATATGGGAAAACATATATAGAAGAATAATAATATAAATATTTAGATACACACACACACACACACACACACACACACACCCACACACATAGAACTACAGTTTTTAATCTGTTAAAAAACTCCCTAGGTCAAAATCTATATTTAGTCCCAGCGGGGTTAGTGATTGCATCTTGAATATATATTTGGCTTCAAGTCTCAATAAGGCTTTGTGTTTATTACCCCCTCTCCAGTTTTTCTCTACTTTATCTATTGTTATGAATTTAAAATAACTAAGGTTCCCTTTGTTACAAATTTTAAGGGAGATCTTTATTTCTTTCTTAATGAAGGATGTGAAGGTTTTCTTTTAAACCTATCAAGAGAACAGACAGCAGAGATAAAGAAACTAGAGAAAGACAAAGAGATAGTGATAAAGCCAGCAGATAAGGGCGGAGGTATAACTATTCTCAATCGATTAGATTATCTCAAAATGGTGAACGACCTAGTCTCAGATAAAGACGTACGAAAAACTGAAGAAAGATCCTACACTATACAAAAATGAACAGAAAATAATCTTACAAAAAGCTAATGAAAAAAAGATATTGAATGAGAAAGAATTATCTTATCTATGTATTGATTACCCCAAAATACCTCTTCTATATTGTTTACCCAAAATCCACAAAAATATTCAAAATCCACCAGGACGTCCTATTATTTAAGGAATAAATTCTATTACCAGTAATTTGTCCCAGTATATTGATTTTTTCCTACAAAAACATGTGAAGTCCCTTCCATCATATCTAAATGACTCAAAAGATGTATTAAGATTTAAGAACTTAAAGTGGGAAGATAATTTATTGTTAGCAACATGCGACGTGTCTGCCCTATATCCTAGCATAAGGCATAAAGATGGTCTAGAGGCAGTAGACTATTATCTAGACAAAGATGAGGGTCTGGAGAAAATACAAAAATACTTTATTTTAGAAGCAATCCAATATATTCTCACGAATAACTATTTTTTCTTTGAAAATTAATTTTATCTACAGCTGTGTGGTACGGCGATGGGATCTAGGTTCGCACCCAGTTACGCTAACCTCTTTATGGGGTTATGGGAACACATTTTTTTTGGAGTCAGTGGACCTGGGTGCGAACCTAGTTCTTTGCAAACGGTACATAGATGGTATCCTTATAGTCTGGCAGGGCAGTAAAAAAGAATTGACATGGTTCTTTGAAGTCATGAATAACAACACAAAAAATCTGAAATTCACATATGAGATTAGTAATATAGAAATAAATTTCTTGGACCTTAATATAAAAGTGGATAAAAATAAATTAACTACCAAGACATTCTTTAAAGAGGTGGATGCAAACAACTTTATACATTCCACCAGCTGCCACCTAGATAAATGGAAGTCCAATATCCCAAAAAAGTCAATTAATAAGAGTAAGAAAAAACTGTTCAGATGAGAAAGATTTTGAGGAACAGGCTGAGATAATAAAAATAAAATTCATAGAAAGAGGATATAAGAAAGGGGATCTAGAACTAAATGAGTTCAAAGCTAAAAACATTGATAGGGATTGTCTTATCAGCAAAAAGAAATTAGCTACTCAAGGGACAAACCCACATCTAAGGGAGGAAAATCTCTTTATACCCTTTATTACTCAGTTTAGTACCAATAAACATAAGATTGAACATATTTTAAAGAAACATTGAGCAATTCTCAAAACTGATGAAACTCTAGGACCAAAATTGAGTAATCACCCAAGAATAGTCTACAAAAGAGCTAAGAATCTAAAAAACATATTAGTACCCACTGTTATAAACAAAAATAAACACAATAAGGTAGATAGAGATCTCTGGGGTGAGGACATTAAGGGATTTTTTCCTTGTATTACATGCAAATCTTGCCAACATTCTCAAAAAAGAAAACCTTCACATCCTTCATAACAAAAAAAAATACAAAATTAATAAAACCATTAGGTGTACGGATAGGGATGTGGTCTCATTGAATGTAAATGTGGGATCCAGTTTATAGGAGAGTCAGAGAGACCTATAAAGGAAAGAATAAGGGAACATATGAACTCAATAGAGAATATGGATTTAGAAAGAAATAAAGATCTCCCTGTCCCAAAACATTTTAAAATTTGTAACAAAGGGAATCTTAGTTATTTTAAATTCATAGCAATAGATAAAGTAGAGAAAACACAAAGCCTTATTGAGACTTGAAGCCAAATGGATATTCAAGATGCAATCAATAACCCCGCAGGGACTAAGGGCTCCATGTACTAAGCAGTCAGCGAGCTACCCGCAAAAAATCTCGCGTCAAAACTCGCAAACTGATATGTACAAAGTCGTCAACTATGTTCAAACTCGCATCTTTAAAATTGCGAGTGTACTTATCCGCCAAACCTCGCTACCTCTCCATTTTTCACTGTAATTACACACATTTGACCACCAACTCGCCAAAAACGAATGTACTAAAAAATCTATTTGTCCGCTCGCGACAATTTCCGCTCCCACCTCGTTATTTTTGCCTCGCCACCTTTTAGGTGGCGGGCAAGGTACAAAACAATAGGAAAGTCACTCTAGACGCCAGTCTAGACATATATAAAAGGCAGTAATATCAGCATTGTACTTACATTGTTCATTTCAGCAGCTATGGAGACACTTCTGTATTTGTTTATTCTCCGTGTGATGCAAATCCGGTCTAGAAGATAGAGAATACTGGAAATGTCGCTAATCGAATGGTTAGAAGGAGAGTTTGTGTCCCCTGTGTATTCTTTCCACGGGTTGGTTTGAAACGACATCCAAATAAATAATCATAAGAGTCAATAATCATGTCAATCAAAACGACATTTTGCTGATGCGAAAAGTGAGGATTCTTGGATTTTGAAGTGGTTTCAGATCCAGATGAAGCCATATCGAATTTGTAAATAAAGATCACAAAAAATAACACTCTGTAATCACTCTCCAAAAATTTTGGAACAATAATAAAGTTGTTTAGAAAAGTTGTACTTTTATAGGAACAAAATTCTATTCCCGCGACTACTATGACGTTCGTGACACCTTGCATGTCACGTGTTAACAATTGGCCAGACAATTCAACTGAAAGTTAAGTACATCAGCTTAGTCGCGGCGAGCGAGGCGTCAAATTTATCAATATTCCGCCACTGCTCGCGGCGGGCTAGACGTGTCTATTTATTGGGGGATTATTAGTACATAGCAACAGCGGACACCATTTCGCCCACGGCGAGTAACGGCGAGTTTATCCGCGTCTACAATGACGGATGAATTGACGGCTTAGTACATGGAGCTCTAAATATAGATTTTGACCTAGGGAGTTTTTTAACAGATTAAAAACTGTAGTTCTGTGTGTGTGTGTATGAGAGTGTGGGTGTGTGTGTGAGTGGGTGTGTATCTAAATATTTATATTATTATTCTTCTATATATGTTTTCCCATATAGAGGTGATCTATAGTGTAGTGTTCACAAAATTGGCGTAGTTTCTGCAGCTTAGCTTAGTGTTTTTTAAAACATTACAACATATAAATAATAAACAGCAACCAATATAAATATAAGTAATGGTATACTATAATAAAAATAGTATTATAATTTTTTACTAATGAAACACTGCCATCTAGTGTTAGAAGTTTTTTTAGGCTAGGTCAAATGCTACCAAGTATCAGTGGAAAATATCCTGAACTTGAAATGTATCTATATGACCACTTTTTGTAACAAATGAAAATAAGATATCAAGAATTCGTTAGATACAATTTTTAAGAAATAAAAAATATTAAATTTGCTCACAATGGAGAATACTATCCATAATCTCCCCCCAATTTTTGTGAAAAATGCCCCATAATTATTTCTACTCAATAAAATGAGAACTTTTTATTTGTAAGAATACAAATGAAATTATTACTTTTTTAAACTGGCACTTTTATTGAAATAAATATACACATACTAGAGATGTATTGGTGAAAATGTTTTTTTGTTATGTGGAAAAGTATCGATAAGACTGGTGTGTATAGAACATGAATTAGTTTGTATTAGTCTGTATCGTTTAACAAATCAATCAACCAATAGACTCCAAATGAATGCAAAAGAAGGGGGAATTAGTGACTGGAAATAGAGCTTGAGAAAGGAGGGAAGCCTCTGAAACGCGTTGCTCTAATTACCTAACACCACTTTGTCCAAGAGGAGCACCTGTAACTGCAGGTGTAGGAAGGGGAGCTGTGATTATCCAAAAAGAGAGTTACTGCTAATGTTTGCAGGACGCCGATAGGAAAAGAGCCCCAAATATCTTCCTCAAAGTATTGAAAAAATACCTACAATACAACTAATGGATGAAAACATTCTCACGCCCAATGCTACAGGACTGCCAAGGTTGCAAGGACTGTGAGGAGCTGACAGCAAAAGCGTCTGCTGTAAGTACTTGTATACACCTTATTTAAAACACCAATACCGCCTGTAACGAGACCATTTTGTCTCCCTTGTCTTTTTAGAAATTCATCACCACTAAAGAATCTTTTCAATAATTTCATTAACTTCATCAAATGAATCTTTAGAGGAATTTTACAAAAACAAACTTTTAGAGGTTTTTTTTTGTTTTTGTTTTTTTTTTTTACCAAAAACAAACTTTTTAAAGGATGAACTCTTTATTATATGTACTTATATGAATTTGTTTAGGAAAATTTGTGTGTATTTTACTGTTTAACCTATAGTTTGACTGATTAATTTTAACCTATTATATTTGTTTTTAATTAAACTGAGTTTGTATGCATATATTATGTAGGATTATTAAATTGTGTAATTTTAAAACTGTACAGTGTATCCTCACTTATAATTATAATTAAATTATTTTAATTAAGGTACTACATTTAGAGACAGACAGACAGATTCTGGCTAGCAGGTTTTAAAAGTAGATATTCCCTATTTTTTAACCAGCGCTTTCTTTTGTTGTTTTAATAGTTGCTCTTTTTTTTATTTTCTTTCTCTGAGATCATATTTTAAAAGGAAGTACAGTATCAAATATAGCAGCGCTGGGAACTAGCTGTTGGTTTTTTTACTGTTTGCCCTGTATTTTCCGCTTTTTGTTCCACACACACACACACATATATATATATATATATATATATATATATATATATATGTGTGTGTGTGTGTGTGTTAATGTGTGTACGTACACATATTAACACACATATTTATGTTTATATTCATATATATTTACACTTTGCTGCCCACCACTGTGCGACTTACCCCTTTCGCTGCACTAGTTTCTCATGCCGCGTCTCACGACATGAGAACAAGACTCCCATTGGAGCCTATAGAAGCATGCTCTATTGAGCACAAAGCTTTCCTGCAATGCAAACGCGAAGTCGCGTTCTCATTGCAGGTCACTTCAAATATCAGTGCACATTTGCGTGCGCTCGTATTGCAAGTGGAGCCCAAATATCGCATTTGCGAAAGCGCAATTTTGCTCTCTACTCGTAATCTTTCCATTAGTCTTATTCAAATAAAAAGCTTGATTATATGCTCTTGTATACAAAGGTTAGAAATGTTTAATGTATTGCATAATACTTGTTTTGATAAGCAGTGTTTAGTTAGCTAGTATGGGGTAGCTAATTCTACCCCTGTGTTTTAGTGGGGGGTTTCTCAAAAAAACAATTGTTTCTCCGATTATCATGTTGGTATTCCTTTTAAGCTTTGAGGGCTCATATTACTACATATGTACTCCATTCATGGGTTAAAGAGACATAATACTCATATGCTAAAT
The DNA here is from genome assembly GCF_027579735.1 of Bombina bombina. Lineage (NCBI taxonomy): Eukaryota > Metazoa > Chordata > Amphibia > Anura > Bombinatoridae > Bombina > Bombina bombina. The sequence continues at coordinate 425,490,454 of NC_069500.1, read as the reverse complement.
CCCTTGTAAGTGATGCAGCATAACTGTAAAAAGTGGACAGGAAAATATCAACTGAACATCTCTGTGTAATAGAGAAAGATATTTTACCTCACAATTTCCTCAGCTCACCAGAGTAAGTTTTCAGTAAAAAAACATACAGCCAGATTACGAGTTTTGCGTTATGGCTGGCTCGCTAATAACTTGCAAATTATTTCCACCTCTCACCTTTAATAGCACTGTTATTACAGGTTTGCAAAAACCCGGCGTTTGCGGGCGATATGGCTGCATTGAGCTCCATACCGCACACACATACAAGCGCTGATGTGACATGCTTGTGCAAGATTTCCCCATAGACATCAATGGGGAGAACCGGCTAAAAAAAAAGCCTAACACCTGCAATCGCAGAGCGTAAAGCTCCGTAATGCAGCTCCATTGATGTCTATGGGGAAAGAAAATGTATGTTTAAACCTAACACCCTAACATAAACCCCTAGTCTAAACACCCCTAATCTGCTTCCCCTGACATCGCCGACACCTACATTACACTTATTAACCCCTAATCTGCCGACCCCAACATCGTCGCCACCTACATAAATTTATTAACCCCTAATCTGCCGCTCCCAATGTCGCTGCCACTATACTAAAGATATTAACCCCTAAACCTAACCCTAAGTATAACTCTAACGTAACCCTAACACCCCTAACTTTAACATAATTAAAATAATTCTAAATAAAACCTACTATTAATAACTAAATAATTCCTATTTAAAACGAAATACCTGTAAAATAAAACCTAAGATAGCTACAATATAACTAATATTGTATCTATTTTAGGTTTTATTTTTATTTCACAGCTAAGTTTGTATTTATTTTAACTAGGTAGACTAGTTAGTAAATAGTAATTAACAAAAAATAATAAACACTAAATTACACAAAATAAAAAAAGAAATTATTAAAAATAAAAACGAATTGCTCCTAATCTAATAGCCCTATCAAAATAAAAAAAGTCCCCCCAAAATAATAAAACCCCTAGCCTAAACTAAACTCCCAATAGTCCTTAAAAGGGCCTTTTGCGGGGCATTGCCCCAAAGAAATCAGCCCTTTTACCTTTAAAAAAAATACAAACAACCCCCCAACAGTAAAACCCACCACCCACACAACCAAACCACCCAAATAAAATCCTATCTAAATAAACCTAAGCTTCCCATTGCCTGAAAAGGGAATTTGGATGGGAAGATCCACTTACAGTTTTGGAAGACCAGACATCCATCCACATCCTCATCCACGCGGCAAGAAGTCCTCAACGAAGCCGGGAAAAGTCTTCATCCAAGCGGCAAGAAGTCATCATCCAGGAGGGCAGAAGTCTTGATCCAGACGGCATCCTCTATCTTCATCAATCCGGAGCGGGTCCATCTTTAAGACATCCGGTGCGTGGCATCCTCTTCATACGGTCCCAGTCCCTTTAAGGGACGTCATTCAAGATGGCGTCCCTTGAATTCCAACTGGCTGATATAATTCGATCAGCCAATAGGAATTAAAGGGTAAAAAATCCTATTGGCTGATGCAATCACTCAATAGGATTGAGCTTCAATCCTATTGGCTGACCAAATCAGCCAATAGGATTGAGCTTGCATTCTATTGGCTGTTCCAATCAGCCAATAGCATGCAAGTTCAAATCCTATTGGCTGATTGGATCAGCCAATAGGATTAAAGCTCAATCCTATTGGCTGATTGCATCGGCCAATAGGATTTTTTACCCTTTAATTCCTATTGGCTGATAGAATTCTATCAGCCAATCGGAATTCAAGGGATGCCATCTTGGATGACATCCCTTAAAGGGAACCTTCAGTGTACGGCTGAAACCATATGAAGAGGATGCTCCGCACCGGATGTCTTGAAGATGGACCCGCTCCACGCCGGATGGATGAAGATAGAAGATGCCATCTGGATGAAGACTTCTCCCGGCTTCAATGAGGACTTCTTGCCGCGTGGATGAGGACTTCGCCGGCTGGATGAGGATGGATGTCTGGTCTTCCAAAACTGTAAGTGGATATTCTGGGGTTAGTGTTAGGTTTTATTAAGGCTTTATTGGGTAGGTTTAATTTTTAGCTTAGAGTTTTGGGCAATGTAAAATATCTAAATGCCCTTTTAAGGGCAATGGGGAGCTTAGGGTTATTTAGATAGGATTTTATTTGGGGGGTTGGTTGTGTGGTTGGTGGGTTTTACTGTTGGGGGGTTGTTTGTATGCCCCGCAAAAGGCCCTTTTAAGGGCTATTGACAGTTTAGTTTAGGCTAGGGGTTTTATTATTTTGGGTGGGCTTTTTTATTTTGATAGGGCTATTAGATTAGGTGTAATTCATTTTTATTTTTGATAATTTCTTTTTTTATTGTGTGTAATTTAGTGTTTATTATTTTTTGTACTTTAGATAATTGTATTTTGTTAATTTTATTTATTTAATTTTATTGTAATGTTAGGTGTTAGTGTAAGGCAGGTTAGGTTTTATTTTACAGGTAAATTTGTATTTATCTTAACTAAGTAGCTAGTAAATAGTTAATAACCTAGTTAAAATAAATACAAACATAGCTGTGAAATAAAAATAAAACCTAAGATAGATACAATATAACATTAGCAATCGTTCTATGAAATAAAACAGAAAGAGCAGAGATTTGTCCCTTCAAAGTACTTGCAGACAAACCTTTATCCAAACCATCCTGAAGAAACTGTAAAATTCTAGGAATTCTAAAAGAATGCCAGGAGAATTTATGAGAAGCACACCATGAAATATAGGTCTTCCAAACTTGATAATAAATCTTTCTTGAAACAGACTTACGAGCCTGTAGCATAGTATTAATCACTGAGTCAGAGAAGTCTCTATGACTAAGCACTAAGTGTTTAATTTACATACCTTCAAATTTAACGATTTGAGATCCTGATGGAAAAACGGCCCTTGAGGCAGAAGGTCTGGTCTTAGAGGAGTGGTCAAGGCTGGCAACTGGACATCCGAACAAGATCTGCATACCAAAACCTGTGAGGCCACGCTGGTGCTATCAGAAACAAATACGATTGTTCCATAATGATCTTGGAGATCACTCTTAGAAGAAGAACTAGAGGCAGAAAGATATAAGCAGGTTGGTAAAACCAAGGAACTGCTAAAGCACCCACCATTTCTGCCTGAGGATCCATAGACCTGGACAGGTACCTGGGAAGTTTCTTGTTTAGATGAGAAACCATCAGATCTATTTCTGGAAGACCCCACATCTGTACAATCTGACAAAATACATCTGGATGGAGAGACCACTCCCGGATGCAAGGTCTGACGGCTGAGATAATCCGCTTCCCAATTGTCTACACCTGGGAAATGCACCGCAGAAATTAGACAAGAGCTGGATTCTGCCCAAGAAAGTATCCGAGACACTTCTTTTATAGTTAGGGGGCTGCGAGTCCCAGCCTGATGATTTACATATGCCACAATTGTAACATTGTCTGTCTGAAAACAAATGAATGGTTCTCTCTTTAACAGAGGCCAAACCTGAAGAGCCCTGAAAATGGCACGGAGTTCTAAAATATTGATTGGTAACTTCGCCTCTTGAGGTTTCCAAACCCCTTGTGCTGTCAGAGATCCCCAGACAGCTCCCCAACCTGAAAGACTTGCATCTGTTGTGATCACAGTCCAGGTAGGACGAACAAAAGAGGCCCCCTGAATTAAACGATGATGGTCTAACCACCAAGTCAGAGAGAGCTGAATGTTGGGATTTTAGTATATCAATTGTGATATCTGAGTATAATCCCTGCACCATTGATTCAGCATACAAAGCTGTAGAGGTCTCATGTGAAAACGAGCAAAGGGGATCGCGTCCGAGGCTGCAGTCATGAAACCTAAAACTTCCATGCGCATAGCCACTGAAGTGAATAATTGAGACTGAAGATTTCGACAAGCTGAAACCAATTTCATTTGTCTCTCGTCTGTTAAGGACAGAGTCATGGACACTGAATCTATCTGGAAACTTAAAAAGGTGACCTTTGTCTGAGGAATCAAGAAACTCTTTGGTAAATTGATCCTCCAACCATGTCTATGAAGAAACAACACTAGTTGATTTGTGTGAGATTCGGCTAAATGTAAAGACTGAGCTAGAACCAAGATATCATCCAAATAAGGAAACACTGCAATACCCTGTCCTCTGATTACAGATAGAAGGGCACCGAAAACCTTCGAAAAGATCCTTGGAGCTGTTGCTAGGCCAAATGGAAGAGCGACAAATTCGTAATGATTGTCTAGAAAAGAGACTCTCAGAAACCGATAGTGGTCTGGATGAATCGGATTGTGAAGATATGCATCCTGTAAGTCTATCGTGGACATATAATGACCTTGCTGAACAAAAGGCAAAATAGTCCTTATAGTCACCATCTTGAAAGCTGGGACTCTTACAAAACTATTCAAAAACGTCAGATCAGAACTGGCCTGAATTAATTTTCTTTCTTTGGGACAATGAATAGATTTGAATAAAACCCCAGACCCTGTTCCTGAAATGGAACTGGTATTATTACCCCTGAAAGCTCTAGATCTGAAAAACACTTCAGAAAAGCGTGAGCCTTCACCGGATTTGCTGGAACGTGAGAGATTAAGAATCTTCTCACAGGAGGTCTTGCTCTGAATCCTATTTGATACCCTTGAAAAACAATACTCTGAATCCACTGATTTTGAACAGAATCTGCCCAAATGTCTTGGAATAATTTCAATCTGCCCCACACCAGCTGAACTGGATTGAGGGTCGCACCTTCATGCAGACTTGGGGGCTGGCTTTGGTTTCTTAAAAGGCTTGGATTTATAACAATTTGAAGAAGGTTTCCAACTGGAACCAGAGTCTTTAGGGGAAGGATTGGTTTTCTGTTCCTTGTTCTGTTGAAAAGAACAAAAACGATTAGAAGCTTTAGATTTACCCTTAGATCTTTTACCCTGAGGCAAAAAAACTCCCTTCCCTCCAGTGATAGTTGAAAAGATTGAATCCAACTGAGAACTAAATAAATTGTTACCTTGGAAAGTAAGAGATAGTAATCTAGACTTAGATACCATGTCAGCATTCCAAGATTTGAGCCATACAGCTATTCTAGCTAAAATAGCTAAAGACATAGATTTAACATCAATTTTGATAATATCAAAAATAGCATCACAGATAAAATGAATAGCATGTTGAAGCAAACGAACAATACTAGACAAATCAGGATCTGTTTCCTGCTGTGCTAAGCTATCCAACCAAAAGGTTGATGCAGCCGCAACATCAGCCATAGCAATGGCAGGCCTGAGAAGATAGCCAGAATATAAATAAGCTTTCCTTAGAATATATTCAAGTTTCCTATCTAAAGGATCTTTAAAAGAAGTACTGTCTTCCATAGGAATAGTAGTACGTTTGACAAGAGTAGAAATAGCCCCATCAACTTTGGGGACTTTTTCCTAAAACTCTAATCTAGCCGCTGGCAAAGGGTACAACCTTTTAAACCTAGAAGAAGGAATGAAAGTACCAGGCTTAATCCATTCCTTACCAATCACATCAGAAATATCATCAGGAACTGGAAAAACCTCGGGAGTAACCACAGGAGGTTTATAAACAGAATTTAAACGTTTACTAGTTTTGATATCAAGAGGACTAGACTCCTCAATATCCAAAGTAACCAACACTTCTTTCAACAGGGAACGAATATACTCAATCTTGAAAAGATAAGTAGATTTGTCAGTGTCAATGTCTGAGGTAGGATCTTCTGAATCAGAGGGATCCTCATCAGAGGAGGATATTTCAGTATGTTGTCGGTTATTAGAAATGTCATCAAATTTATGAGAAGTTTTAAAAGACCTTTTACATTTATTAGAAGGCGGAATAGCAGACAAAGCCTTCTGTATCGCATCAGCAATATAATTTTTCATATCAACAGGGATATCATGAACATTAGATGTTGAAGGAACAACAGAAACTGTACTAGTACTGATGGAAACGTTTTCTGCATGCAAAAGCTTATCATGACAACTGTTACATGCTACAGCTGGAGATATAATCTCAGCTAACTTACAACAGATACACTTAGCTTTGGTAGAGCTGTAATCAGGCAGCAGGGTTCCAACAGTTGCTTCTGAGACAGGATCAGATTGAGACATTTTGCAAAATGTAAAAGAAAATACAACATTAAAGCAAAAAACATAATTTATGTAAGAACTTACCTGATAAATTCATGAGCTAGTGACGTATGGGATATACAATCCTACCAGGAGGGGCAAAGTTTCCCAAACCTCCAAATGCCTATAAATACATCCCTCACCACACCTACAATTCAGTTTAACGAATAGCCAAATAGTGGGGTGATAAAGAAAGGAGTAAAAAGCATCAACAAAGGAATTTGGAAATAATTGTGCTTTATATAAAAAAATCATAACCACCATAAAAAGGGTGGGTCTCATGGACTCTTGCCAATATGAAAGAAATAAATTTATCAGGTAAGATAACAGTCAGTTATAACAGAGGTAACAATTGGAGAGGATATAGACATCAAGACCAATATAGAGGAGGGAATCAAGGTCAGTTTGGAGAAGGCCAATATAAAGGAGAAAACACTCACATAAGCCCCAAAATTATAACCACTCTAATTGGAGACCATATTCTGATTATACAAGACAACAACAAGATTATAGAACTTTCTATCAACAAAACCAACAAAATTACAGACCTTCATATCAACATACAGAGAGACACTATAACACTAGTAGACAATATAACCCAAACCCTTTATACAAGAACAGAAATTATAACTCCAACTCATATCATACTGATAGAGAATATACCAATCAGCCATATAGACAAAGAGCAGACAGTTGGAAAATTGACACTCATAATAGGTATTCACACTTTAGTGAAAGATACGACAATGAGACTAACTATCCAAACATAAAAGGATTTTTTTTTAGAGATAAGTCCTCTGAGGGAGGGCTGCTCCAAAAATCTACTAGCTCAAGAAAGGAGAGAAAAATTCTACACCCCATTAAATCTAAAAAAAAAAAGACAACTAGAGGACAAAGAGGAGGAAAAAATAGAAGGAGAGGCAAAAAGAGTAAGATAGTAGAAGACTCGAGTGGGATTTTCAATTTAAGCAGTGTAGAATAAGATAAGGACGAAAAACGGGTTATTTCTTTGGGCATGTCTTTTGCCCTAACAAGAGTTTTGAACAAATTTAATACACACAATCACGTTAAGCAGTTTGTAAGAAAACTTACACTCAAGAGATTTTTATAAAAAATCCTATTGAAAGACAAATCAATTTTTCCAATTTTGCAAAAAGAGATAGCGAATTAGATAAATCAAATACCCCCACCAATTTAAGACAGAAATCTAAATTTTACCCAACTCATGCAAAATTATGTAATTTGGAAACATTCAAGAAAATGGTTTAGCAAGATTTAAGAGACTACGATCTTAAATAATATAAACCCAATTTTAATCTACATAAAAAAGACAGAGATTATTATTAATACCCTACAGAAAAAATAAACGTCATCATAAAACCGGCGGATAAAGGGGAAGGAGTTGTAATTATAGATAAGGCCAATTATATCAAAGAAGCAAACAGGATCCTTAATGATTCCAAAACCTATAAAATATTAGACTTGAATCCAACAAACAAATTTAGAAAAAAGGAAAAGACACTGGCATTTTAAATGAAAGTTAATTTAAAGGGACATGAAACCCAAATTGTTTCTTTCGTGATTTAGAAAGAGCATGTCATTTTAAACAACTTTCTAATTTACTTCTATTATCTAATTTGCTTCATTCTCTTGATATCACTTGCTGAAAAGCATATCTAGATATGCTCAGTAGCTGCTGATTGGTTGCTGCACATAGAGGCCTTGTGTGATCGGCTCACACATGTGCATTGCTATTTCTTCAACAAAGGATATCTAAAGAATTGAGCAAATTAGATAATAGAAGTAAATTGGAAAGTTGTTTAAAATAACATGCCCTATCTGAATCATGAAAGTTTAATTTTGACTAGACTGTCCCTTTAAGTTCTTATATTCAGAGTTTCCAAGAATTCTGATTTTTTACTTTCTCCCAAAGGTTCATAAAAGCCTAACAAACCCCCCAGGGAGACCTATCATTTCCGGGATCTATCACTTGTAATCTATCTAAATATGTGGATATACACCTCCAGAAATATGTAAAAAATTTAGGAACATTTCTCAGGGACTCCACACATGTATTACAGTTAGTCGAGGACATACAATGGAAAGAAAATCTTATAATAGCAACATGCAATGTTACATCGCTATACACAGTTATAGACCACACCAAAGGACTACAAGCAGTAAAAAAAATCTTATGTAAAGATAAAGAAGTCCAGAAATGTGTGGGTTCCTTCTGAAAAGTATCAAATTCATACTAGATAATAATTACTTTGAATTCAATAAGAAATACTATTTGCAGATAGAGGGTACAGCGATGGGCACGAGATTCGCACCAAGCTATGCGAATATTTTCATGGATGATTGGGAGGAGAACTTCCTTTGTGGGCATGAGCTTGGTGCAGATCTCGTGCTTTTCAAAAGGTACATTGATGATATTTTGATTATTTAGAGAGGATCAGAAGATAACCTCAACAAGTTCTTTCGAAGTATGAATTCCAATGACAGAGGGCTTAAAAGGACATGAAACCCACATTTTTCTTCTATGATTTAGAAAGTGCATGTAATTTTAAACAACTTTCTAATTTACTTCTATTATCTAATTTGCTTCATTCTCTTGATATCACTTGCTGAAAAGCATATCTAGATATGCTCAGTAGCTGCTTATTGGTTGCTGCACATAAAGGCCTTGTGTGATTGGCTCACACATGTGCATTGCTATTTCTTCAACAAAGGGTATATAAAGAATTGAGCAAATTAGATAATAGAAGTAAATTGGAAAGTTGTTTAAAATTACATGCCCTATCTGAATCATGAAAGTTTAATTTTGACTAGACTGTCCCTTTAACTTCACTTACGAATATAGTAAAGTATCAATTTCATTTTTAGATTTGGATATATTTGTAGATGAAGATAAATTTGCTACCAAAACCTTTTTTTTAAAAAGTTGAATGCAATAATTATTTAAACAAAAAAAGTTGCTATCTTAAAAGATGGAAGGACAATATACCAACAGGGCAATTTCTAAGAATTAAGAAAAACTGTTAGAGACAAATAGATTTTAAAACACAGGTAAATATTCTACAAAGAAGGTTTAATGAGAGAGGATATACAGATCAAGAACTACAAGGGGCCATCACCAGAGCCCAAGAAACGGAAAGAAGTACTCTGTTAAATGATAAGAAAACTGAACCACAAACCAATTAAATCAATAGCGAGTATAATGTGGCCTTCATAACAGATTATAGAGAAAACCATGCGGCCATTAAGAAAATAATAAACAGACACTGGCACATATTAAAGAAAGGTCCACTAATAGGTGACATATTGGCACATAAACAAAAATTTATATTTAGAAGGGCCAAAAACTTAAAACAGATATTGGCTCCTAGTGAACTTAAAGTGATGGTAAACTCCGCTATTGCCAAGTTGCATAATTAGATTATTTATTACTAACAATATAAAAACGCAATATCCATTTTCAAATTGTTTATGCATTATTACCTAATTTTTAGTTTTTAATAAATCCGTTGTTGCGCTGCCTCGCTCCTCCCCTCTAATTTACTTTCAGTAATACACTGAAGTCTTACCTATTCTCCACCCTCTTTACATCTTACCCAATTTGCGCGCTCCCGATTTTGTGAATTTAGACGCATGCGCATTAGAGAGGATTACGTATACCAGTCACTTGTAGTGGATAGATATTGCGAGCGGTCGGTCCCTTCTTAAACGAGCACACTTCTTTATGTAATAAATATAAGTAAATGTATAAATACTTGATTTTATCACAAATTATCTATATCTTATGTTGTTATAAAAAGTAAATAAGAGCCAGAGCGCATGCGCTGAATAAACAGGAACGCGCAAATTCATCATCGCTTTTTGAGGCTACTGATTGGTTGACCGTATGCTGCGAGGAATGCAATACTGCACTTGCGTGAATTGGGTTGCATAGAAGTAAGCCTGTCTGGCGACAGGCTTACCTATTGGTTCAATATTATAAACTATCGATGTGACATCACAGGAGGAAGGATGAAGACGGCATTAGACGGAGCTATTACATAAAGATTTGTAAGTGTTTTTACATAGATAAGATAACATGATTTGGAGTGTGTAAAACTGAATAAAATGTTAAAATAACAATATTAACTTCACTAGATACGGAGTTTACCATCACTTTAAAAGAGATAACACAGGTATGGTTAAGAGGGACCTAAAAGGGAAAAATGTAAATGTTTTTTTTCCCTGCCATACATGCAGAGCTTGCAGATACAGCACAAAAAGTAAAACCATTTTTTTGCCAAAAACTGGAGATAATTTTAACATCAAAGATAAAATTAGATGTTCCCAAAAAGGGATTGTGTATCTAGTGAAATGTTCATGTAATCTTTTTTACATTGGTGAAACTACCAGAATCCTGAAAAATAGAATCAGAGAACACCTTTGTAATATTGAAAAAGGTAACCTCGATACACATCTGTATAAACATTTTAGAGAGATTCACAATAATATTATCAAACATTTTTTTAATTTTGGGGTATATGCAAGGTGAAAGGGAATTGGAGAGGGGGTAACTTTGAGACTAAACTTTTGAGGAAAGAATCGGAAATGATATATAAACTAGATACTCTTTTTCCAAATGCGCTAAATTCAGAATTGGACCTGTCCCTTTTTTGGGAGTTTAAAAATAAAAACAATTTTCTTTTACACTATTTACTATCAGATATTTGGATATCTATATATACTATCTTTTATAAAACTCAGAGGTAATACAAATATGGAGTTGAGACAAATCCAACTCTCTATAATTTTTTCATAATTTTTTATATATATGAAGGAAATTTTATGGATGAACATACTATTGTAAAAATATAATATACTCTCCATATATAGGGTTGCTATAAGTACACCATGGATAACATAATCCTATATTATAAAAGACAAGAGTTTGTCTGAAGCCGTCATGCGCAGTTCAGACAAACTCTTGCCGCTGATCGCACGCGCACCCTTGGCCAGCTGTTGATACTTCGCACGCGCGCACTCTCGCACCCACTGATGTCAGCACTTTGACCCCTGCTGAATGTGCACGCACCACCCTCGCACCCACTTAGCGTAGCTGACAAAACTTTCACCGCGACACATGAGATCCCCCTTGCAGAATGCGCACGCACCCTCGCACTCACATGCGCACGCGAACCCACGCGCACGCAACTAATCGTTGACATGAGATCCCCCTTGCAGAATGCGCACGCACCCTCGCACCCTGCGCACGCGCACGCAAATAGCCGTTGAAAGCAGCTGATCAGAGACAGGGGAGAGGGAGAGAGGGAGACAGGGGAGAGGGAGACAGGGGAGAGGGAGAGAGAGACAGGGGAGAGGGAGACAGGGGAGAGGGAGACAGGGGAGAGGGTGAGAGAGACAGGGGAGAGGGAGACAGGGGAGAGGGAGACAGGGGAGAGGGAGACAGGGGAGAGGGAGACAGGGGAGAGGGGGAGAGGGGAGAGGGGGAGAGGGAGACAGGGGAGAGGGAGACAGGGGAGAGGGAGACAGGGGAGAGGGAGACAGGGGAGAGGGAAGGGGAGAGGGAGAGAGGGAGACAGGGGAGAGGGTGAGAGAGACAGGGGAGAGGGAGACAGGGGAGAGGGTGAGAGAGACAGGGGAGAGGGAGACAGGGGAGAGGGAGACAGGGGAGAGGGAGACAGGGGAGAGGGAGACAGGGAGAGAGGGGAGAGGGGAGAGGGAGACAGGGGAGAGGGAGACAGGGAGACAGGGGAGAGGGAGAGAGGGAGACAGGGGAGAGGGAGACAGGGGAGAGGGAGACAGGGGAGAGGGAGACAGGGGAGAGGGTGAGAGGGGAGAGGGAGACAGGGGAGAGGGAGACAGGGGAGAGGGAGACAGGGGAGAGGGAGAGAGAGACAGGGGAGAGGGAGACAGGGGAGAGGGTGAGAGAGACAGGGGAGAGGGAGACAGGGGAGAGGGAGAGAGGGGAGAGGGAGACAGGGGAGAGAGGGGAGAGGGAGAGAGGGGAGAGGGAGAGAGGGGAGAGGGAGACAGGGGAGAGGGAGAGAGGGGAGAGGGAGACAGGGGAGAGGGAGACAGGGGAGAGGGAGACAGGGGAGAGGGAGACAGGGGAGAGGGAGACAGGGGAGAGGGAGACAGGGGAGAGGGAGACAGGGGAGAGGGAGACAGGGGAGAGGGAGACAGGGGGACAAGGGAGAGGGAGAGAGAGACAGGGGAGAGGGAGAGAGAGACAGGGGAGAGGGAGAGAGAGACAGGGGAGAGGGAGAGAGAGACAGGGGAGAGGGAGACAGGGGAGAGGGAGACAGGGGAGAGGGAGACAGGGGAGAGGGAGACAGGGGAGAGGGAGACAGGGGAGAGGGAGAGAGAGACAGGGGAGAGGGAGACAGGGGAGAGGGTGAGAGAGACAGGGGAGAGGGAGACAGGGGAGAGGGTGAGAGAGACAGGGGAGAGGGAGACAGGGGGAGAGGGTGAGAGAGACAGGGGGGGAGAGAGAGAGACAGGGGGGGAGAGAGAGAGAGGGGAGAGAGAGAGAGGGGAGAGAGAGAGACAGACAGGGGAGAGAGAGAGAGACAGGGGGGAGGAGAGAGAGGCAGGGGAGAGAGAGAGAGACAGGGGAGTGAGAGTGAGACAGGGGAGTGAGAGTGAGAGAGACAGGGGGGATAGAGTGAGAGAGACAGGGGGAGAGAGTGAGAGAGACAGGGGGGAGAAAGAGGGGAGAGAGAGAGATAGGGCAGAGAGAGAGAGAGAATATAAAAATAAAAATAAACCACACGGCCCGTGTGAACGGGCTTTAGGACTAGTATGATATATTTCTGCTGAAGGTTAGAAGACGTTTAAAATAGTGTTTCATTAAATGATATGTAATTTTATATACCACAAGTTTTTTATAATAACATTTTTTATTTTGATATACCACCTAAAGAAGTATATAATAATATAGTTCACTAATCTCAAGGAACAAAATGTTATGATCTGACATTATTACCTTAAGGACTATTCCACCTTAAAAAACAATCAACATAAAGACATCCAACAAATGAAATACAAGCAGCAGGTTTTTAAACTTGGTTTCCAGGAACAGCTGCTTTTTGAGAAAGCCCATTATTACAGGTGAAACGCGTAGAAGCTAAGCCGTTATCCTGCTACTATTTCATTCACTAGGTACCTAGTATCCGGCGCGTGATACACGCTAAGAGCGGGTCACCCTGTTTCATATATCGTCTGAGTACAACAACAGAGCTTGCCGCATCCATTTCGGCAATCCTACGCACCGGAATTTCACTTGGAAACAGACGCCATTAATCTGGACGAAGAGGGGTGAGTGAGATTACTCCAAATATCTCCAGAAGGTGAGGTTTGTTCCATTATCGTTCGATGTCAACACTAGAATACATGGTGAGGTGTATTGCATGAACTGCCAAATAGGTAATTTATGCTTCCATAACGGAGTAATTTGTCAGTTACATATAAACAGGAGCAAACATTACGTTGTTTATCTTGCTGACTATTTGCTACACTGTGGCTACATAACCAACCGCCGAAGGATTGTTACAGTATACCTATCTGGAGAAAATTAAAGTTACTCCACTTGGAGACATTCACAGCTATATCTGTCATACACTTTGGAGAAGTGGTTGCGGATACGCTTTATTGTAAGGAGTTTTTTGGGACTATTTTTTTGGGAGTGGCAAGGTTGTAACTTTGGGTTCAGCGCTGTACTTATTCCGTTTGTTTCCACAACCCTTTCTCTAGACCTTCCTGGAGAAAAGACAAAATTCTAGGAATCCTGACCCTACTCCAGGAGTAGCCCTTGGATTCACACCAATAAAAGTTATTTACGCCATACCTTATGGCAAATTTTACGAGTAACAGGCTTGCGAGCCTGCAGCATGGTCTCAATGACTGACTCAGAAAAAACATGCTTAGCCAGAACTAAGCATTAAATCTCCCAGCAGTCAGCTTCAGAGAAACGAGATTTGGATGGAGGAATGGACCCTGAGGTAGAAGGTCCTTCCTCAGAGGCAACCTCCAAGGCGGCAGAGATGACATCTTCACTAGGTCTGCATACCAGATCCTGCGAGGCCATGCAGGAGATATTAGAATTACCAAATCTCTGGGTTGATACGTGCAATGGCTCGAGGAAGGAGCGCAAACGGAGGAAACAGATATGCTAGACCGAAAACCCAAGGAACCGATAGAACATCTATCAGAGCGGCCTGTGGATCTCTTGACCTTGAACCGTACCTTGAAAGCTTGGCGTTCTGCCTAGACGCCATCAGATCCAACTCCGGTACCCCCCACTTAAAGGGTTAACATGGAGAACACATACGGATGGAGAGCCCACACCCCGGGAATGAAATGTCTGTCTGCTCCGGAAATCCGCTTCCCAGTTGTCCACTCCTGGAATGTGAATGGCAGATAGTTTCCGCCCACAGAAAAATCTGTGCCACCTCCTACATGGCTAAGGAACTCTGAGTTCCTCCCTGGTGGTTGATGTAAGCCACTGAGGTGATGTTGTCCGACTGGAACCTGATAAACTGGGCTAAGGATAATTGAGGCCAAGTCATCAGAGCATTGTAAATCGCTCTCAACTCCAAGATGTTTATGGGGAGAGAAGACTCCTCTCGAGTCCAATGTCCCTGCGCCTTTAACAAGTCCCAGACTGCTCCCCAGCCAAGCAGGCTGGCGTCCATGGTCACAATCACCCAGGAAGGTCTCTGGAAGCATGTGCCCTGAGACAGATGGTCCTGAGAAAGCCACCACGGGAGAGAGTCTCTTGTCGACTGGTCTAGATCTATCCTCTGAGACAGATCTGAATGGTCTCTTTCCATTGTCTGAGCATGCATAATTGCAGAGCTCTCAAATGGAATCAAGCAAAGGGAATGATATGCATGGAAGCAACCATCAGACCAATTACCTCCATGCATTGAGCCACTGATGGCCGAAGAGTAGACTGAAGAGAGAGGCAAGAGGAGAGTATTTTGGATTTTCTGACCTCCGTCAGAAAAATGTTCATAGATAGGGAATCTTTTATTGTTCCTAAGAAAACCACCCTTTTAGCTGGAACAAGGGAACTCTTTTCCAGATTCACTTTCCACCCGTAATATCAGAAAAGACAACAAGATCTCTGTAAGAGAGTTTGCTTGTTGAAAAGATGGCACCTGAACCAATATGTCGTCCAGGTATGGCGCCATTGGAACTCCCCGATACCTGATCACTGCCAAGAGAGCCCCCAGAAACTTTGATAAAATTCTGGGAGCTGTGACAAGACCAAATGGAAGAGTCACAAACTGAAAGTGTTTGTCTATAAAAGCAAATGGATGGGAACATGAAGATACGTGTCCTTCAGGTCTATGGTCGTCATGAACTGACCCTCTTGAACCAAAAGAATAATGGAACGAATGGTTTCCATTTTGAAAGACGGTACCCTGAGAAACTTGTCTAAAATGGGTTGAAAATTTCCCTCTTTTATTGGGAACCACAAACAGATTTAAATAGAATATTAGACCCTGTTCCTTTACTGGAACTGAAACAATCACACCCAGAGAGGAAAGATCCTGAACACAGTTCAAGAATGTCTCTCTTTTTACCTGATCTACAGATAATCTTGAGAGGTGAAATCTGTCCTTGGGAGGAAGAGATTTGAATTCTATTTTGTAACCCTGAGATAATATGTCCACAGCCCAAGGATCTGGGACATCTCATATCCATGCTTGACAAGAAAGAGAAAGTCTGCCCCCCACTTGATCCGATCCTGGACTGGGGGCAGACCCTTCATGCTGACTTAGACTCAGTTGCGGGTTTCTTTGATTGCTTCCCCTTGTTCCAAGACTGATTGGGTTTCTAAGAAGACTTGGACTGTTCCTGCTTGGAAGAGGGAGAGAAATACTTTCCTTTGAAGTTACGAAAGGAACGAAAATTACTTTGACGTTCTTTAGGTCTGTTCGTCTTCTCTTGAGGAAGAAAAGACCCTTTTCCACCCGTAATATCAGAAATTATTTCTGCCAGACCAGGTCCAAACAAGATTTTACCCTTGTAAGGTAGCGCCAGAAGCTTGGACTTGGAGGTAACATCAGCTGACCAAGATTTTAGCCAAAAAAAAGCCCTGCGGGCTAAGACAATGAAGCCAGACATCTTGGCTCCCAGTCTTATAATTTGTATGTTAGCATCTGAAATAAAGAAATTGGCTAGTTTGAGAGCCTTAATTCTGTCTTGGATCTCCTCCAACGGAGTTTCTGTTAAAATTGATTCAGACGAGGCATCACACCAATAAGATGCAGCACTTGCTACTGTGGCAATGCAAACTGCCGGTTGCCATTGAAGACCCTGATGAACATACATCTTTTTCAAATAAGCCTCCAGCTTCTTGTCCATGGGATCCTTAAAAGAGTAGCTATCCTCTATAGGACTCGTAGTTCTCTTAGCCAGAGTAGAAATAGCCCTTTCTACTTTATGCACCGTGTGCCATGAATCTTTAGTGGAGTCAGCAACAGGAAACATATTTTTAAAGACAGGAGAAAGGGAGAAAGGTATCCCTGGTTTCTCCCATTCCGGTGAAATAATCTCAGTCACACGGTCTAGAACAGGAAACACTTCCACCGAGAAAGGAACATCACAGTATTAATTAAGTTTACTAGATTTTTTTAGGGTTGACCGCGACAGAAGAGTCAGAGTCGTCCAAAGTAGCCAATACCTCCTTTAACAGTACACAAAGGTGTTCAAGCTTAAACCTGAAGTTTACTTCTTCAACTCATCAGAGTTATGAGAAAGGGCCACCTACAAAGCAGCAGATGGAACATACACCTTACTATCTGAAAAATGTTTAACTTTCCTCTTGCATTTCCCCAATGCAGGAAAAGCACATAATGCCGCAGATACCGCAGAGGATATCTGAGCAGCAAAATCTACAGGCAAATATACGCCTCCAGGAGGCTGAGAGGAAACACCGGGCACTGCATGTGATGCCATTGAGGCTTGGGACGTTTGAGGAGAAAGCTCTGGCATTGCCTCAAGGCATAAACAAGCATTTATCAGAAGACACAAAGTCTTGATCCATGTCCATAATAACAGGAAAACCTCTTTTTTCCCAAAATTAAATTATGAAAAACAACAAATGTAATATTTATTTTATCTAGTTACTGTCACTTTTTTCTAGAAACTGATAGTACTTAGAGCATGTAACGCTAAGTATCAGCCTAACTGAGGTGTCTTACTTAAAAACTTTACTGTTTGAATTTAAAAAAGCCAGAGGACTCTTCTGCCAATCCGAGCACTCCCCAGAATGAAATGAAGACAGGAGATATTGGACAGTGACGCCGCCACTCTGTTTAAAGTTGAATGTGGAAGAGCGGAAGTCACATGACTATCCGACTACACAGTGCGCAGCTGGAATTAAAACGCGTTTCCTGACAGTTTATCTTCTAACGATCTTGCAATACCAATAAACTCAGTCTGACTGAGAACTTAAATGGACAGTATACATTCATTTTCATATAACTGCATGTAATACACACTACTATAAAGAATAAGATGCACAGATACTGATATAAAAATCCAGTATAAAACTGTTTAAAAACTTACTTAGAAGCTCTCAGTTTAGCTCTGTTGAAAAGGTTGCTGGAAAGCCCACTGCAAGTGGGAAATAAGACAATTCCCCCCCTCCCCCTACTTTTGCATATGAAAAGACCCTTTACACAAACAGGAGCAAGCTGGAGAAGGTAGCTTACAGTATTCTCATAAAACTTTGGGGCTTAGTTAGGAGTCTGAAAATCAGAGCAATGTTATTTAAAAATAAGCAAAACTATAAGATTTATTAAAAAAAAAAAAATGATGGGCTATATAAATAGATCATCTACAAAGCATTTATGCAAACAAAAAATGAGTGTATAAAGTTCCTTTAACACTGAAAATGTTACACTGTTTGAAGCCCACACAATAATCAATATCCAAAGAGAATAAAATGAACATGAGCCACAAAAATAAAGGGTGTGCTTCACTTCCAAATAAAAGCATTAACCCCTTAGTCTCCCTTCACATACACAGTGCCTGCCTAATAAAAATATCCTATATGAAGGATATATCATGTCCCACATTAAAGTTGCGGTTCAATCTTCTTAAGTGCAAGTCTCCAATACCTAGAAGACAAAAGGCACTTACCTGCAATCTAGCTGTCAGCCAGGACGACAGCTTAAAAGGTGTAAAAGGACACATACTCCTCAAAGAGACCTGTAGAAAAAGAAAGAACAGAGTAGCCAACTCTGGCTTTCTATAATTAGGGCAGCAATATGTTAGGAAACAAAGTAAGGACCACCTCACAACTTCCTAACTGCTTAAAAGCCACCACAACTCTACTGAAGAGATTGACGTGGACTCAGCTATACCCAAATCCTTGCTTGCAGGGAATAGTACCAAAAAAAGGAATTCATTTCTTCAGACACCAAACTTCACCTCCTCCATTGATAGAGGCAAAGAGAATGACTGGGGATTATGGGTAGGGGAGTGACACTTAACAGCTTTGCTGTGGTGCTCTTTGCCTCCTCCTGCTGGCCAGGAGTTATATTCCAACTAGTAATTGGAATGACGTTGTGGACTCTCCATATCTTAGGAAAGAAAAGTGTTTTTATAAATACATTTAACATTCTATAATGTTCCTTTAATGAAGCAGGGAGAAGAACAGAAGCAGATGCCTATATATTGCAATGTAGGAAGTTAGAAATTAACGTTCAGGAATAAAGAGGTATTTTGTTCTTAAGATTAGCAGATGGTCCAGCCTTAGACAGGCAAAAAACCTGAACCATTGCAGTGATATTCATATGTTGTCCTAAGAGGGTTCCCAACATCTATCCAGATAACAATATTTATTAGAAGGCAAAATCATTTCTGTTTGTATAAAATAAAGTGGAACAGTGGTCTGTTTTTTTCAGAAACTTGAGACTAAAAAGCTAGGAGGTAGAAGTGAAATAGGGAAGCGCCAACTAAAGACATTTGAATTAAAAAGGACAAATTATCTAATAGCACATATAAATAAAATGTTAGTAAACACAGTCTTCATGAAATAGTGCAATCTATGTAATGTGAACATTCTGATAATGGCTTTGGGGGGCAATTGCTAGAACTATAAACATAGCTATGGGGGCAATTACTGGCACTATGAACATAGCTATGGGGGGCAATTACTGGCACTATGAACATAGCTATGGGGGCAATTACTGGCACTATGAACATAGCTATGGGGGCAATTACTGGCACTATGAACATAGCTATGGGGACAATTACTGCACTATGAACATAGCTATGGGGGCAATTACTGGCACGATGAACATAAGTATGGAGGCAATTACTAGCATAATGAACATAAGTATGGAGGCAATCACTAGAACAATCAATATACTGTAGCTACCAGGGCAGTCAATGCAACTATGAACATAGCTACAAAGCCAGTTATTGCAACAATAAAGATAGCTTATGGGGCAATCTCTGACACTATGAACATACAGTAGCTAAGGGGCCAATCGCTGACATTATGAACACAAGTATGGGGATAATCACATAGCTATAGTGGCAATCTCTGACGCTATGAGATCAATCAACAGCACATTACACACAAATGCTTGGGCAAGGTTGATTTTGCAAAAATCACTTACTTCTCTGTGGCTTTAGGTGCATTCTTTTCCTCGCCTCTAGCAAAAGGTCCTTCAGAGGCCTCCTTCATAAAGGTAAATAGCACTTTTGCATCCAGCTGTTGCTCTGATCTCTCCAATAATTTCAAGACTGAGGCATGAAGACGAAAATAAACCTGCAAATTACATGATATAGTTACCTTGTACTCTTCAGGTTAAGACAGGAAACATGCAGATTTATGTATGCTGTTAGTGGCTTTAAAAATATGTCTCCCTCTCCTAGAGTGTTAACACGTCTTTTTTTTACCTCTAGTGCCTCCATAGCCAGACCAGGAGGATTGTGATAGTGGATCTTCTTGGGATAGCGAGCAGCTTCCTCATGCAGGTAGTGCCCAGCCTGCTTGTAATGCTGCAGGTACAATTCTGGGGGTAGCTTTTGCTTCTCTGCTACCTTCCCCAGCATATAATGGATAAGCCACTCTTCCTCATCTCCTTCCCCCTCACATTGAGAAGCAGCTGTGAAGCATTGTTTGGCTGTTTCCAACATGCTGTCCCGACGTTCCTTCAACTAGAAAATCAATACAAATTCGTGAGTGAACAATACTTTTGCAGTATCTCTGTCTACTCTATTGTTGTAGCATTACAATGGTCACTAAACACCTTGTAATTACAAGACACTTCTTGTATTCTGCAATTGTTTTTCAATTGCCCAACTCCACAAACCACTTGCCTTATTGGAAGGAGCCAATCCAGACTTGTTACCATGGTGGATAATGCTAGCCACATTCATTAGGTTAGCAAAAACTGCATTGCACTGCAGATAATTATCTGATAACCTCTGCTGAGGCTGATTAGGACAAATATATAGCAGGGGTAGTCACATGAAATCTGCAGTGTACATTTGCAGTTTTGAGACTAAGAAAATCCACAATTTAAGTTAAATTACATAAAATAAGTACAGTATATTGCAAAGTTGTTTTATTATGCTTAATTAAACATATCAGATTACAATCACACATTGTTTACTGACCCTTTAAGCTTCTATTCCGCAATAAAACATAAATGAACTTGCAATATTTACGTTCTTTCATAGAACTATGCATCATAACAGACTTACCTGTACCACTACTTCAGGAGGCAGCTCTTTTAACCACAGCTTGAGCTGGCGGGATGCAAATGAGTGCATTGTGTAAGACATGGTGCCATATTCAATCCATAGAGACAGATTGGAGCTGTCAATCTCCAGTGCCCTCTTAAAACAGTTAAGAACTGGGGTAGAATGTTTCCAGATAGGACCATCACTTTTCAGTTCATTTAAATTAAGTTTATCCTGGATACGGCTTGCTCGTGCTAATGCCATGCCAGCCCATGAGTCAAACCTGTATGAAAAAAAACAAAACAAGCAGGTAAAATAAAGTAGACTAAATAATGAAAAATTAAGTGAGAAGAGAGGCTGATGTTGTGTAAGAAAAAGTAATAGATCTGGCATATCTCTTGCTCTGCTAGTTATACATTCCTGTTGGGGCAGATGCAGATATCATGCATGTAGAATTTAATGGCTTTTGACTGTTCTTTGTTCTTGAAATGATAGTCAGCAAGAAGATAATATAATTCATTCAGAACAGCAGGACACTCTTCGGCACCTTCCGGAAGAGCTGGCACCTGAAAGAAAGCTACTTTAGTATAAAACATTCAAAAATTATTATATACATTATTAGTAAAAGAGTTCTTCCATCTGACAACTAACCATCAATCTCTTCAAACAAGAGCTTCTTGTTGTTAATACTGACCATTCAAATATCTGTTCCAAGGCCTCTTCCCTTCCTCTAAAGCAGTGTAGCTATATTTCCTATGAAACAGCTTCCCACTAACCCAATAGATGTTTGCCTATTCATTAACACAACATACACACCTATTCAATTAACTTTATTTAATAAATTCTGTGATCTACTGCTGGTACCTTGCTGCTTGTGACTTCAATATAGGAAGAGACCATTTCCATGCTTAACTTGGGCTTTCCAGAGCGTGGTGCAATAGCTGCTATCCTTTTCAGCAGATTGGCAAGGTCTGCAGATACTGTACTTGTTTTATAGCTGTCAAATTCTGGTAGCGTTTTGGGCTTAAAGTATTCAAACATGATGAGAGCATCCTCCCAGAGCAGTTCCACCTGTGGATAGAGAGACTATCATAAAGTTAACATGTGTAGAAGTAGAGATCCTCTAACATATGGTGAAGCAAAACACATAACAAAAACCTTAAAAAACAACATTTATGCCTACCTGATACATTTCTTTCACAATGTCCTTCAATTACTATTGGAAATATCACTCCTGGCAAGCAGGAGGAGGCAAAGAGCACCACAGCAAAGCTGTTAAGTGTCACTTCCCTACCCATAATCCCCAGTTATTCAACCGAAGGGAAATGGAAAAAGAATAACACAAAGGTGTAGAGGTGCCTGAGGTTTAGTCAAAAATAACTGTCTTAATAAAGAGTGGGGTCGTGGAAAGAAAGAAATTAATCAGGTAACCATGAATTTTGTTTTCTTTCCTAAGATATGGAGAGTCCACAACATCATTCCAATTACTAGTTGGAACCAATACCCAAACTAGAGGACACAGAATGAACAGGGAGGGAGAACAAGACAGGCAGACCTAAACAGAAGGCAGTATATATATATATATATATATATATATATATATGTGTATATCCTATAGAGGACAACACAATATTATATAAAATAGGGGCGCTATCTATATATAATGATGCTGGAAAAAATTATTGTAATCTATAGTAAACAGGTTTCAAAACACATATATTCAATGTTCACAATAAATCAGTTCCAGAAATAGTAGTACTTATGCCATCACAAATTAGCTCATACCATACAAACTGTAATACAGAATGTCCAAAATAGACAAAAGATAAAAAAACAGAATTTATGCTTACCTGATAAATTACTTTCTCCAACGGTGTGTCCGGTCCACGGCGTCATCCTTACTTGTGGGATATTCTCTTCCCCAACAGGAAATGGCAAAGAGTCCCAGCAAAGCTGGTCACATGATCCCTCCTAGGCTCCGCCCACCCCAGTCATTCGACCGACGGACAGGAGGAAATATATATAGGAGAAACCATATGATACCGTGGTGACTGTAGTTAGAGAAAATAATTCATCAGACCTGATTAAAAAACCAGGGCGGGCCGTGGACCGGACACACCGTTGGAGAAAGTAATTTATCAGGTAAGCATAAATTCTGTTTTCTCCAACATTGGTGTGTCCGGTCCACGGCGTCATCCTTACTTGTGGGAACCAATACCAAAGCTTTAGGACACGGATGAAGGGAGGGAGCAAATCAGGTCACCTAAATGGAAGGCACCACGGCTTGCAAAACCTTTCTCCCAAAAATAGCCTCCGAAGAAGCAAAAGTATCAAATTTGTAAAATTTGGCAAAAGTGTGCAGTGAAGACCAAGTCGCTGCCTTACATATCTGGTCAACAGAAGCCTCGTTCTTGGAGGCCCATGTGGAAGCCACAGCCCTAGTGGAGTGAGCTGTGATTCTTTCAGGAGGCTGCCGTCCGGCAGTCTCATAAGCCAATCGGATAATGCTTTTAAGCCAAAAGGAAAGAGAGGTAGAAGTCGCTTTTTGACCTCTCCTTTTACCAGAATAAACAACAAACAAGGAAGATGTTTGTCTGAAATCTTTAGTAGCCTCTAAATAGAATTTTAGAGCACGGACTACGTCCAAATTGTGTAACAAACGTTCCTTCTTTGAAACTGGATTCGGACACAAAGAAGGTACAACTATCTCCTGGTTAATATTTTTGTTGGAAACAACTTTCGGAAGAAAAACCAGGCTTAGTACTCAAAACCACCTTATCTGCATGGAACACCAGATAGGGCGGAGAACACTGCAGAGCAGATAACTCTGAAACTCTTCTAGCAGAAGAAATTGCAACCAAAAACAAAACTTTCCAAGATAATAACTTAATATCTACGGAATGTAAGGGTTCAAACGGAACCCCTTGAAGAACTGAAAGAACTAGATTTAGACTCCAGGGAGGAGTCAAAGGTCTGTAAACAGGCTTGATCCTAACCAGAGCCTGAACAAATGCTTGAACATCTGGCACAGCTGCCAGTCTTTTGTGAAGTAAAACAGATAAAGCAGAGATCTGTCCCTTCAGAGAACTTGCAGATAATCCTTTCTCCAAACCTTCTTGTAGAAAGGATAGAATCTTAGGAATTTTTATCTTGTTCCATGGGAATCCTTTAGATTCACACCAACAGATATATTTTTTCCATATTTTATGGTAAATTTTTCTAGTTACAGGCTTTCTAGCCTGAATCAGAGTATCTATTACAGAATCTGAAAACCCACGCTTTGATAAAATCAAGCGTTCAATCTCCAAGCCGTCAGTTGGAGGGAAACCAGATTCGGATGTTCGAATGGACCCTGAACAAGAAGGTCCTGTCTCAAAGGTAGCTTCCATGGTGGAGCCGATGACATATTCACCAGGTCTGCATACCAAGTCCTGCGTGGCCACGCAGGAGCTATCAAGATCACCGAGGCCCTCTCCTGATTGATCCTGGCTACCAGCCTGGGGATGAGAGGAAACGGTGGGAATACATAAGCTAGGTTGAAGGTCCAAGGTGCTACTAGTGCATCTACTAGGGTCGCCTTGGGATCCCTGGATCTGGACCCGTAGCAAGGAACCTTGAAGTTCTGACGAGACGCCATCAGATCCATGTCTGGAATGCCCCATAATTGAGTTATTTGGGCAAAGATTTCCGGATGGAGTTCCCACTCCCCCGGATGGAATGTCTGACGACTCAGAAAATCCGCTTCCCAATTTTCCACTCCTGGGATGTGGATCGCAGACAAGTGGCAGGAGTGATCCTCCGCCCATTGAATTATCTTGGTCACTTCTTTCATCGCCAGGGAAGTCCTTGTTCCCCCCTGATGATTGATATATGCAACGGTCGTCATGTTGTCTGACTGAAACCTTATGAATTTGGCCTTTGCTAGTTGAGGCCAAGCTCTGAGAGCATTGAGTATCGCTCTCAGTTCCAGAATGTTTATCGGGAGAAGAGACTCTTCCCGAGACCATAGACCCTGAGCTTTCAGGGATTCCCAGACCGCGCCCCAGCCCACTAGGCTGGCGTCGGTCGTGACAATGACCCACTCTGGTCTGTGGAAGCTCATTCCCTGTGACAGATTGTCCAGGGTCAGCCACCAACGGAGTGAATCTCTGGTCTTTTGATCTACTTGAATCGTCGGAGACAAGTCTGTATAATCCCCATTCCACTGTCTGAGCATGCACAGTTGTAATGGTCTTAGATGAATTCGTGCAAAAGGAACTATGTCCATTGTTGCAACCATCAATCCTATTACTTCCATGCACTGCGCTATGGAAGGACGAGGAACAGAATGAAGTACTTGACAAGAGCTTAGAAGTTTTGATTTTCTGACCTCTGTCAGAAAAATCCTCATTTCTAAGGAATCTATTATTGTTCCCAAGAAGGGAACTCTTGTTGACGGGGACAGAGAACTTTTTTCTTTGTTCACCTTCCATCCGTGAGATCTGAGAAAGGCTAGGACGATGTCCGTATGAGCCTTTGCTTTTGACAGGGACGACGCTTGAATCAGGATGTCGTCCAAGTAAGGTACTACTGCAATGCCCCTTGGTCTTAGAACCGCTAGAAGGGACCTTAGTACCTTTGTGAAAATCCTTGGAGCAGTGGCTAATCCAAATGGAAGTGCCATAAACTGGTAATGCTTGTCCAGAAAAAGCGAACCTTAGGAACTGATGATGTTCCTTG
The DNA here is from genome assembly GCF_027579735.1 of Bombina bombina. Classification (NCBI taxonomy): domain Eukaryota; kingdom Metazoa; phylum Chordata; class Amphibia; order Anura; family Bombinatoridae; genus Bombina; species Bombina bombina. The sequence continues at coordinate 425,464,860 of NC_069500.1, read as the reverse complement.
TGGATAGGAATATGTAGGTACGCATCCTTTAAATCCACGGTAGTCATAAATTGATTTTCCTGGATAGTAGGTAGGATCGTTCGAATAGTTTCCATTTTGAACGATGGTACCCTGAGAAATTTGTTTAGGATCTTTAGATCCAAAATTGGTCTGAATGTTCCCTCTTTTTTGGGAACTATGAACAGATTGGAATAAAATCCCATTCCTTGTTCTCTTATTGGAACTGGATGTATCACTCCCATCTTTAACAGGTCTTCTACACAATGTAAGAATGCCTGTCTCTTTATTTGGTTTGAAGATAATTGAGACCTGTGGAACCTTCCCCTTGGGGGTAGTTCCTTGAATTCCAGGAGATAACCTTGAGAAACTATTTCTAGCGCCCAAGGATCCTGAACATCTCTTGCCCAAGCCTGAGCAAAGAGAGAAAGTCTGCCCCCCACTAGATCCGGTCCCGGATCGGGGGCTATCCCTTCATGCTGTTTTGGTAGCAGTGGTAGGCTTCTTGGCCTGCTTACCCTTGTTCCAGCCTTGCATTGGTTTCCAGGCTGGTTTGGGTTGTGAAGTATTACCCTCTTGCTTAGAGGATACAGAATTAGAGACTGGTCCGTTTCTGCGAAAGGGACGAAAATTAGGCTTATTATTAGCCTTAAAAGACCTATCCTGTGGGAGGGCGTGGCCCTTTCCCCCAGTGATGAAATAATCTCTTTCAAATCAGGTCCAAATAATGTTTTACCTTTGAAAGGAATGTTAAGCAATTTTGTCTTGGAAGACACATCCGCTGACCAAGACTTTAGCCAAAGCACTCTGCGCGCCACGACAGCAAACCCTGAATTTTTCGCCGCTAATCTAGCTAATTGCAAAGCGGCATCTAAAACAAAAGAGTTAGCCAATTTAAGTGCTTGAACTCTGTCCATAACCTCCTCATACGAAGATTCTTTACTGAGCGATTTTTCTAGTTCCTCGAACCAGAAACACGCTGCCGTAGTGACAGGAACAATGCATGAAATTGGTTGTAGAAGGTAACCTTGCTGTACAAAAATCTTTTTAAGCAAACCCTCTAATTTCTTATCCATAGGATCTTTGAAAGCACAACTATCTTCGATAGGAATAGTAGTGCGTTTGTTTAGAGTAGAAACCGCCCCCTCGACCTTGGGGACTGTCTGCCATAAGTCCTTTCTGGGGTCGACTATAGGAAATAATTTCTTAAATATAGGGGGGGGAACAAAAGGTATGCCGGGCCTTTCCCACTCTTTATTTACTATGTCCGCCACCCGCTTGGGTATAGGAAAAGCGTCGGGGGGCACCGGAACCTCTAGAAACTTGTCCATCTTACATAATTTCTCTGGAATGACCAAATTGTCACAATCATCCAGAGTAGATAACACCTCCTTAAGCAGTGCGCGGAGATGTTCTAATTTAAATTTAAATGTCACAACATCAGGTTCAGCTTGATGAGAAATTTTTCCTGAATCTGAAATTTCTCCATCAGACAAAACCTCCCTCATGGCCCCTTGAGATTGGTGTGAGGGTATGTCAGAACAGTTATCATCAGCGTCCTCTTGCTCTTCAGTGTTTAAAACAGAGCAATCGCGCTTTCTCTGATAAGTAGGCATTTTGGATAAAAGATTTGCTATGGAGTTATCCATTACAGCCGTTAATTGTTGCATGGTAATAAGTATTGGCGCACTAGATGTACTAGGGGCCTCCTGTGTGGGCATAACTGGTGTAGACACAGTAGGGGATGATGTAGTATCATGTTTACTCCCCTCATTTGAGGAATCATCTTGGGCAATATCATTATCTGTTGCATTACTGTCCTTACTTTGTTTGGACACTATGGCACAATTATCACATAAATTTAAATGGGGAGACACATTGGCTTTCATACATATAGAACATAGCTTATCTGATGGTACAGACATGTTAAACAGGCTTAAACTTGTCAACAAAGCACAAAAAACGTTTTAAAATAAAACCGTTACTGTCACTTTAAATTTCAAACTGAAAACACTTTATTACTGAATATGTGAAAAAGTATGAAGGAATTGTTCAAAATTCACCACAGTGTCTTAAAACATTAAAAGTATTGCACACCAATTTCAGAGCTTTAACCCTTAAATTAACGGAACCGGAGCCGTTTTTACATTTAACCCCTATACAGTCCCAGAATGAGGCTCTGTCTATAACTAGAAAGACCCCCATCTGAAAAAGGTGTCCAACACAGTGCCTGCCGTTTTTCTAAACGTTCCCCAAGATTATAATACCAATAATTAGTTAGAATCTGCATAATATGCCTAGTAAAGCAATTGTTTTAGCCCAGAAAAATGTCTACCAGTTTTTAAGCCCTTTTTGAAGCCCTTTATTCTTTTATGTTTAACTAAGAAAATGGCTTACCGGTCCCCATGAGGGGAAATGACAGCCTTCCAGCATTACATGGTCTTGTTAGAAATATGGCTAGTCATACCTTAAGCAGAAAAGACTGCTAACTGTTTCCCCCAACTGAAGTTACTTCATCTCAACAGTCCTGTGTGGAAACAGCAATCGATTTTAGTTACTGTCTGCTAAAAATCATCTTCCTCTTACAAACAGAAATCTTCATCCTTTTCTGTTTCAGAGTAAATAGTACATACCAGCACTATTTTAAAATAACAAACACTTGATAGAAGAATAAAACTACAAAAAACTCTTAACCATCTCCGTGGAGATGTTGCCTGTGCAACGGCAAAGAGAATGACTGGGGTGGGCGGAGCCTAGGAGGGATCATGTGACCAGCTTTGCTGGGACTCTTTGCCATTTCCTGTTGGGGAAGAGAATATCCCACAAGTAAGGATGACGCCGTGGACCGGACACACCAATGTTGGAGAAATAGAAAATAATAAAAAATGTCCAAAGTAAAGTCCAAAAAATCCCTTTAAGATTATAAAGGTGTAAGGCAGCTCTCCTCGATGTATAAGGCCATCCACAACAGGTTAATCTATAATGAAATAGAGAAGGCGCCACATAGCATAATTCCGTATATTGAATCAGATTTTAAGATAGTAGTTTAGAACCACTCACGTGTATAAAAGCACCAAGATGTAGTGCTAGCTAGGCAGACCGGAACCTCAGAGTTGTCCGGTAAACTCTCCTCCAGCCTGATGAAACAGTACATGATACTGAGAAACGCGTTGCTGTGTTTTTAATGTGTTGTAATAAACACTTTTAAATATATACAATTTGCTACGTTGTCTTTTCGGAGTTATATTATACCTCTGCTGGAGGTGGGACGGTGCCTTCCTGACTGACAGCCCATTTGGTGAACACCTATCTTGGCTTGCAGGAATCTTTGCCCAGGAGGAGAGTTTACCGGACAACTCTGAGGTTCCGGTCTGCCTAGCTAGCACTACATCTTGGTGCTTTTATACACGGGAGTGGTTCTAAACTACTATCTTAAAATCTGATTTAATATACGGAATTATGCTATGTGGCGCCTTCTCTATTTCATTATAGACTAAACAGAAGGCACTACCGCTTGAAGAACCTTTCTCCCAAAAGAGAAAGTAAAATGTAAAATTTGGAAAATGTATGCAGAGGACCAAGTTGCAGCCTTGCAAAGCTGTTCCACAGAAGCTTCATCTTTGAAAGCCCAAGAAGAGGAGACAGCCCTAGTGGAATGAGCTGTAATTCCCTCAGGAGGCTGCTGTCCAGCAGTCTCATAAGCAAAATGAATCATACTTCTCAACCAGAGGGAAAGAGAAGTAGAAGTAGCCTTCTCACCCTTACACTTTCCTGAGAAACAAACAAACAGGGCAGAAGACTGTCAAAAATCCTTAGTAGTCTGTATATAGAATTTTAGAGCACGCACAACATCCAGGTTGTGCAACAAACATTCTTTATGAGAAGGATTGAGACAGAGAGAAGCAACAACAATTTCCTGATTAATATTTCTATCTGAAACCACTTTAGGAAGAAACCCCAATTTAGTATAAAGAACCGCCTTATCCGCATGAAAGATAAGGTAAGGTGAATCACACTGCAAAGCCGAGAGTTCCAAACTCTCAGAGCAGAAGAGATAGCAATAAGAAACAAAACCAAGATAGCAACTTAATATCTATGGAATGTATTGGCTCAAACGGAGCCTGCTGCAAAACTTTATGAACAAGATTAAGGCTCCAAGGAGGAGCAACAGGTTTTTAACACAGGCCTGATTCTGACCAGGGACTGACAAAAAGATTGAACATCTGGCACATCCACCAGACGCTTGTGTAACAAAATAGATAATGCAGAATTTTGACCTTTCAGAGAACTGACTGACAACCCTTTCTCCAGACCTTCCTGGAGAAAAGACAAAATTCTAGGAATCCTGACCCTACTCCAAGAGTAGCCCTTAGATTCAAACCAATAAAGGTATTTACGTCATACCTTATGGTAAATTTTTCGAGTAACAGACTTGCGAGCCTGGATCATGGTCTCAATGACCGACTAAGAAAATCCACGCTTAGACAGAACTAAGCGTTCAAATTTTCAAGCAGTCAGCTTTAGAGAAACGAGATTTGGATGGAGGATTGGAGTATGAGTTAGAAGGTCCTTCCTCAGAGGAAACCTCCATGGCGGCCAAGAAGACATCTTAACTAGGTCTGAATACCAGATCCTGAGAGACCATGCAGTAGCTATTAGAATTACTGATGCTCTCTCTTGTTTGATACAAGCAATAAATTGCCAGTGGTCCACTCATGGAATATGGATGGCAGATAGACAATTGTGAGCTTCCGCCCACTGAATAATCTGTGCCACCTCCTTCATGGCTAAGGAACTCCGAGTTCCTCCCTGAGATGATGTTGTCCGACTGAAACCTGATAAACCGGGCTAAGGACAATTGAGGCCAAGCCATCAGAGCATTGTAAATCGCTCTCAATTCCAAGATGTTTATGGGGCGAGCAGACTCCTCCTGAGTCCATAGTCCCTGTGCCTTTAACGAGTCCCAGACTGCTCCCCAGCCTAGCAGGCTGGCGTCTGTGGTCACGATCACCCAGGAAGGTCTCCGGAAGCATGTGCCCTGAGACAGATGGTCCTGAGAAAGCCACCACGGGAGAGAGTCTCTCATCGACTGGTCTAGATCTATCCTCTGAGACAGATCCGAATAGTCTCCGTTCCATTGTCTGAGCATGCATAATTGCAGAGCTCTCAAATGGAATCGAGCAAAGGGAATGATGTCCATGGAAGCGACCATCAGACCAATTACCTCCATACATTGAGCCACTGATGGCCGAACAGTAGACTGAAGAGAGAGGCAAGAGGAGAGAATTTTGGATTTTCTGACCTCTGTCAGAAAATTTTTCATAGATAGGGAATCTATTATGGTCCCTAAGAAAACCACCCTTGTAGCTGGAACAAGGGAACTCTTTTCCAGATTCACTTTCCAACCGTGGGAACGTAGAAAAAAGACAACAAGATCTCTATATGAGAGTTTGTTTGTTAAAAAGATGTTGCCTAAACCAATATGTCGTCCAGGTATGGCGCCACTGTAATTTCCTGAGACCTGATCACTGCCAAGAGAGCCCCCAGAACCTTTGAGAAAATTCTGGGAGCTGTGGCAAGGCCAAACGGAAGAGCCACAAACTGAAAGTGTTTGTCTAGAAAGGCGAATCTCAGGAATTTGTGATGATCCCTGTGGATGGGAACATGAAGATATGCGTCCTTCAGGTCTATAGTCGTCATAAACTTACCCTTTTGGGCCAAAGGAAGAATGGAACGAATGGTTTCCATTTTGAAGGACGGTACCCTGAGAAACTTGTAAAGGCACTTTAGCTCTAAAATGGGTCGAAAAGTTCCCTCTTTTTTGGGAATCACAAACAGATTTAAATAGAATCCTAGACCCTGTTCCCTTACTGGAACAATCACTCCCAGGGAGGAAAGGTCGTGAAAGCAGTTCAAGAATGCCCCTTTTTACCTGGTCTGTAGATAATCTTGAGAGGTGGAATCTGCCCCTGGGAGGGAACGTTTTTAATTCTATTTTGTAACCCTAGGATAATATGTCCACAGCCCAAGGGTCTGGGACATCCCGTCTCCATGCTTGACAAAAACAGGCAAAGTCTGCCCCCACTTGATCCGACCGGGGTGCCAACCCTTCATGCTGACAGACTCAGCTGAGGGTTTCTTTGATTGCTTCCCCTTATTCCAAGACTGATTGGGCTTCCAAGAAGACTTGGACTGCTCCTGCTTGGAAGATGGAGAGGAAGACTTTTGACCATTGAAGTTATGAAAGGAACAGAAATTACTTTTGTAACAGACCGCCTGGTACCCAGAATGAGTACCTCCGTCAGAACACTTCCCTTGTCCTGGACATCCCTTTATCCAGAGCAATAGCTCCTGGTATCTCCCTTTGACCGCAGTCTAAAGTTATATAGGTGAACAGAACTGAGGCAACACTCAGTTGTCTGAACACAAAAATGAACACTTTATTTAAAAGCAACACACATATTTATACACCCTGGAATTCCAGAGTCACATAGTTTACTCAGACAATCTGATTTTGGGCAGTCTAGTTAACATAATCACACAGGAACACAGTCAGTATACCCAGACAGACTCCTGAGACACAATCGGATCAGAAATGTAAATAAAATACATCTTAAAATATAAAAACAGCTCTTATTAGCTATTAAGTCCTTTATGCCCACTTGGTTTATGGAGTCACAATTGCTCCCACAAGGGGTACTCACACCCTGTACCCATCCTGTATTTATGGATACAGGGTGACATGAACATAAGACAGAGTTATGAAAGTACATGGGGTGTCCAGCATATAAAATTCCACATTTCCATGCAGTCTCTGGGTATCCTTAAGCCCATGTACCTCCTGCCCAAAGAATGTTCCATAACAGGCCCTCAGATCTTGGTGACTCACGTCACAACTTTGACGTCCTTTGAGTCTGTTCTTCTTGCCTTGTGGTAGAAAAGACCCTTTTACCACCCATAATATCAGAAATTATTTCTGCCAGACCAGGTCTGAACAAGGTCTTCCCCTTGCAAGAAAGTGCCAGAAGCTTGGACTTAGAGGTAAAATCAGCTGACCAAGATTTTAGCCACAATTCCCTGCGGGCTAGGACAGTGAAGTCAGACATCTTGGCTCCCAGACTAATAACTTGCATGTTAGCAACAGAAATAAAGGAATTAGCTAGTATTAGAGCCTTAATCCTAGCTTGTATCTCCTCCAACGGAGTCTCTACTAAAATTGATTCAGACAAGGTGTCGCACCAATAAGATGCTGCACTTGCTACTGTGGCAATACAAACTGCAGGTTGCCATTGAAGACCTTGATGAACATAAAGCATCTTCAAATAAGCTTCCAGCTTTTTGTCCAAGAGATCCTTAAAAGAGCAGCAATCCTCTATAGCAGAGTTTCCCAACCGCGGTCCTCAAGTACCCCCAACAGGCCTGGTTTTCATTATAGCTGAACCAGTGCAAAGGTGAAGTAATCAGCTGATCAGTAACCAACCTGTTTTTATCCATCATCTGTTTATTTCACCTGTGCTTTAGTTCAGCTATAATGAAAACCAGGACTGTTGGCGGTACTTGAGGACCGCGGTTGGGAAACACTGCTCTATAGGACTCGTAGTTCTCTTAGCCCGAGTAGAAATAGCCCCTTCTACTTTAGGCACCGTGCACCAAGAATCTTTAATGGAGTCAGCAACAGAAAACATCTTTTAAATATGGGAGACGGGAGAAAGGAATCGCTGGCTTCTCCCATTCCTGTAAAATAATCTCCGTCACACGGTCTGGGACAGGAAAAACTTCCACAGAGGAAGGCATATCATAGTATTTATTAAGTTTACTAGACTTCTTAGGGTTGACAACGACAGAAGTATCATAGTCGTACAAAGTAGCCAATACCTCCTTTAACAGTACACAAAGGTGTTCAAGCTTAAATCCAAAGTTTACTTTTTCAGTATCAGATGAAGGAATAATACTGTCCAAATCTGAGATTTCACCCTCAGAGGTTACCGGCGTACCCTCCTCAGACTTATGAGGAAGGGCAACCTGCGTAGCAGTAGGTGGAACAGAAACCTTACTATCTGAATGTCTAATTTTCCTCTTGCGCTTTCCCAGTATAGGAAAAGCAGATTTTTCCGCAAATACCACAGAAGATACCTGTGGAGCAAAATTTGCAGGCAAATAAACTCCTCCAGGAGGCTGATAGGAACTGCAGGGCACGGTTTGTGACGCCATAGAGGTTTGGGACGATTGAGGAGAAAGCTGTGGCATTGCCTGAACAGATTGTAGCCGGACCCAGGGGGCTCCAGGGAGGTGCGCTAGTAAGGTCAGTGAACAAGTCCCAGATTGTGGCAGCACTCTCAACAGAGGTAATGAAGATGATGAGTCCTGTAAAAAACACAGAAACAGAGAGACGCAAGATAGAGCAGTATCGTCTGGACAAGCAGCAGAACAACAACAACGAACACAAATCTTGTTGAGATCTACTCACCAGTGAAGCAGCACCAACAAAGTGCCTAACATAGCATATTGGGTCCGTTTAAGCGTCGCCCAACAGACACTCCCCAGGATATAAACGACGAGGTAATCCACGATCCACACGAACCACTCCGATATGGGCGGCCAGCCAACTCAGGGGGTGTGGGAGAACAAACCAGCTCCGGATAGGTTACCAGGAGGGTGTGACGAACAGACAGTCACCGGATATGTGGTTAGTAAGCAAATAGGAGCAAAACAAGGAGTCGGCAAGTAAAAAAAGACGGTTTTGTTAGTCAAAGATAAAAACAGCAACGCATTTCTCAGCTATAGACTAGCCGTTTAATCAGGCTGTATAAAAAAACCTAACTCCTCTAGCTCAATATACCCGGTATAGAGACCAATCTGAACGCAGCATTCACACACACCCCCCTGAAGGTGCGGTTATGAGTAAAAATAATTTAACCAATGATATTGATATATCAAAAACAGGAAAGGAGGGGCGTGTGATATACCGGCTCATTGGTGTCAACCTATTACAAATTTATATATAAGCCGTACAATAAGCCCCATAAGCACTTCTGAACATAAGGGGCAAATATAAACTTATATAACAGTACACCTCAAAACCCTAACAATTTACAATCTATATGTTAAAAAATACATTCATATATAATCAATGCGTGTATACATATACAATAAAAAATATATATAAAATATATAGCAACAATAGATCAGTATTTAGTTCAGGTGCTAATAGAAAGCTCAAAGTTAATTTGATGCAAACAATAATAATAGTATAATGGCATAAAAACTTAATAGTTAATAAAATCAAATGTAAAGTCTAATACATTGCATCATCTATCTAAACAGCAATAAAAAAAACCACCAAAACAACACATGTACCCAAATACATACACTGTTACCAATAACCAAAGCAGTAAAAGTGGTTAGTGCAGGTCTAAAGAAGATCAATATTTGTCATCTTTATATATAATATAAAATTAAAAGATAAGAAATTAGAAACTATGAATAAATACAAATCTATAAAATAAATACATCTTTAGAAAGCTGCTAAATATATATTAAGATTAAGGCCCGCAGGGTGTAAACTGTTTAATGTGATAACAATATACTATTTATTACTCAATATAATTGTAATCATAACCTCATCAAACAAATTTTTACTAAACATTGGGGTATTTTAAAGAAGGACCCCATTTTAGGTGATTTTATAGATACTAAACCTAAAATAGTTTACAAAAGAGCACCTAATCTAAAAACTATGTTGGCCCCAAGCAAAATAGTGAAACATAGAAGAATTAAGAGTCCATTTAGGATTAACTCTGGGTTATCCTCAGGGTCCTATCGTTGTGGGGTTAGCAGATGTAAGTTGTGTGCTCGTATAGCACACAAACAAAAAACATTTAAATCTAATGTGACTGGGAAAACTTTTTTCCATCATTGGTCACATATCTTGTGCTTCTCATTTTGTTGTATATTTATTATCATGTGTCTGTGGGATACAATATGTAGGTCGCACGTGCAGGAGACTGAGCATTAGATGGTCCGAGCATGTGCGAAATATGGTTAACAATTACAAAAAACATAGTGTCCCCAGACACTGCAATATACAACACAATGGAGACACTAGATGTTTTTCTATTATCCCTATTGAGTTTGTGCCCAAGTCTCATCTGTACAATAGATTATCTAGACTTAGGCAGAGAGAGACTTACTGGATTCACACATTAAACAGTTTACACTCTGCGGGCCTTAATCTTAATATAGATTTAGCAGCTTTCTAAAGATGTATGGTTTATTTTATAGATTTGTATTTATTCATAGTTTCTAATTTCTTATCTTTTAATTTTATATTATATATAAAGATTACAAATATTGATCTTCTTTAGACCTGCACTAACCACTTTTACTGCTTTGGTTATTGGTAACAGTGTATGTATTTGGGTACATGTGTTGTTTTGGTGGGTTTTTTATTGCTGTTAGATAGATGATGCAATGTATTAGACCTTACATTTGATTGTATTAACTATTAAGTTTTTATGCCATTATACTATTATTATTGTTTGCATCAAATTAACTTTGAGCTTTCCATTAGCACCTGAACTAAATACTGATCTATTGTTGCTATATATTTTTAGTAGTGAAGATTGGAGTAGCCGTGTTAGCCCAGTAGATAAGATGCTCAAAAAACAAAGTATTGCTGTATGCAGTGATACCTTTTTTATTGGACTAACATAATATTTCAAAGACAAGCTTTCGAGAGTTTTCCCTCTCTTCCTCAGGTCTAAAGCAATACTGATCAATGTGATATATATACACATCACATACAACAAATGGAAGGGAGGGAGGGGGGTGAGAGGGGGGTCATAAAAAGCAGAGAATGTATCTGAAGGAGAAAATAGCTGAGAATAGCCAGAAAGAATAAATAAACAGAGGAGAGTAAATAGGCAAGATGAGAGGAAAAACAAAAGGAAAAAGAAACCAATATAGGACGATAAGATGAGAGATTAAAGAAAGTTATGGTAGTGTGTGAGAAAGCCAGAGTCTACATTAAGTCCTTCATTTCCTGGTATTGAAATGTGTGATCATTTTCATCTCAAACGTCTTTCGTTCATGAGAGTCTTTGAAATTCCCTTTAAGAATTTTAATCCTGAGGTTAAGGATGGAGTGACCAGTCTGGGTGAAGTGATGACCAACAGGAAACAACAACATAATCTCATCAGGAAAAAGAATAAGAAACTGGCTGGCCTTAAACAGCACAAATAAATCCCTAATAAAAGATCAACTGATTGCTCCATTGAAAAACAGCTTACTCCAACCAGAACTACCAATGACCCAAACCAAACTGAACCTGCTAACTACCAAGAACAATTCACGGACAATACTGGGATTGTAAACCTCTCTAATCATCACCTTTCAATACCTGAAAAATCAGTCTTATCCAAGGGGCTAACATTCTGTCCTAACACAAATCTTGATCACATCCAGTTATATTCAGACTATGAAGAATTTTTCAGAAGATTGAGACTTAAGGAATTCTTTTATGCCAAAAAAACATGACTCTTAAACAGGATAATAATGGTAGGAAAAAGAACAAAGATTTTACACCAACAGCAGGACGTAACATCAAATTGGACAGTTACATTGAAAGTTTTCGTCTGAGAGTGGCATCCCTAGTCACCACACAAGAGAAAAAAATTGCTTACAACCTCTCACATATGGAAAGAAATGCCTTGAAAAACTTGATGAATAATAATAACATCATCATCAAGCCGGCGGACAAGGGTGGATCAGTAGTTATCATGAATACCCAGGACTACACTGCAGAAGGTTACAGACAGTTGTCTGATGTAAATTACTACAAAAAACTGGACACGGACCCCACCAAGGAATATTCAGCTAAACTCACAAAACTTATCAAAACATTTCCTAAACACATACAGCAAGAATTAGAAAATCTGGTACCTTCCAATCCTCAGATGGGTACCTTCTACATGCTGCCCAAAATCCACAAGCCAGGAAACCCAGGATGCCCCATTATAACAGGTATGGGAACACTCACTGAACAAATATCTGGCCTAATAGAAAACATTCTTAAGCCTCTTGTTATTAAGACTGATAGCTTTATACAAGACACTACAGACTTCCTTAATAAACTTAACCAGATAAATGAACTACCTGGAAACACTATACTAGTTACTATGGATGTGGAATCCTTATACAGCAACATCCCGCATAAGGATGGTATTGAGGCCTGCAGTAAATTTCTCTCATCCCACCAACCAACACACAAATATGATAGTGCAACTATTGCCAAGCTTATAGAATTCATACTCACACACAACTATTTCAGTTTTAACAACAATTACTACCTACAAATGACAGGGACAGCGATGGGCACAAAAATGTCACCCCAATACGCTAATCTTTTCATGGCGTACTTAGAATACAGATTCTTATGTACTCAGCCCCACAAACCTTATACATATTATCATTATAAGGTAGGAAGATGAACAAATAGTGTCAATAAATGATACTGCTTTGCAAACTCAACCACTTCTCTGTACAGAATAGCATAGCATAGCCTAGGTAGGTGAGACTTACTTCAATTCATGCATACTGCCCTCAGGTAAGCCGCACTGAGACCTGATCACCCTCCGTATTTATCACGGACCGGGGAACTGGATTATGCTCAGCGGGTCATCCGGGTATAAGCCACTTCCAGACCAACCGGGGCAAAGCCACAGTATACAAAGCACACTTCGTTAGTAACTTCACTCACCCCTAGTGCTGTTTCGCTAGTTGCGCTGTTTCCAATGGTCTCGTGGAGACGTGTTTATTCAAATGCCACTTTCATCCGAAAAGTGCTTCCGGCGATGTTGTGGCCACTCCAAACTCCAAGGCCCCCAGGCAAACAAACAAGGACCACGTGGTACAGCTGCTCCAATTAGATTCAGTGGAAAGAGTTGTCAATCACTTGTAGGCATTAGAAAAAACAGCATTCACTTGGGCTATAGTGCAATACTATGTATACATATAAAAAGGAGTGAAAGAATCAGGAAGCGGGTCCCTGTACCCACTACGAATTTAAGCATAAAAAAGAGAAAAAATAACTGATTCTCACACTTATATTAAATGAAATAAGCTTTAATCCATGTTGGTTAAAATAGGAGACAAAAAACAGGACAAACCAAACGCAGCCAAGCTGAAACGTCTGACCGGTTTCGGTCACACAGGACCGTAATCATAGACATAATTGTACACACATGTTGCTACCCTTAAAAAGGGTTAAAAACACACTGATTGGTTAATAACAAATGCTGCGTAATAGACACCTACAAAACATATAAATGTAATGCTGTGTAATAAGATGAGAACCTATAGACAATATATAGACCTAAAATTTGTCAAAAAACAGATATTTGATAACAAAGATAACATAGACACAGTTATATAACAGTTAGGTATGTCAAAAAATGGAATAGACACAATGGATTATATTCACATTAATATCATGAACACAGTTATATAGCAGTTAGGTATTTCAAAACGGAATAGACTCAATTGTATTAATTTGCATTAAATAGTCAATATATCCTATGTTAGAAACTGCAAAAGTAAATAATAAATTACCTTGTAATAGACTGCCTCTAACAGCAATGACGAGTAAACTCAAAAAGAGTGTATAAACTACATATGGTAGTAAAAGTTACAACGTAACCTGCAATTTATAGAAGTATATAGTGAGGTCTAAAAAACACCAATTTATGGAAAAAGTTCCAAATAATAATACTATACATTGTGATATTACATTGCACATTGAATACCATATAACTCATAATGCTGAAAACGGTACCAATGTAAAGATCAAATGTGTAGTCACTAACTTATCTGTGCCTACAGTTCAAAGTAGTGTTAATATAAAGACTATTGTTAATTCAACTTAAATCTTAAACACAGATGGTGACTGACTTATCTGTGCCAAAAGTTTAGAATGTCATGTTCAGAATTGAAACCCACTGGCACCAAGCAATTTAACTTAAATATCCAGTAGGTTTCCTGTCTGCACAGGGATGATAGTCTATCACCTCCCCTAGGGGATTTAGGAATTTGCTCTATCGCTTGCCACTTGAAAGTTGCTACATCACCATAGTGTATGTCCAAAAAATGCCTAGAAAGAGCCGAGCACGGCTTCTCACCAGAGATATAGGATAAATGCTCCCTGATCCTTGTACCAACATCCCTAGTGGTTCTACCTACATAGGATTTCAAACAGCATGTACACTGTATAAGATAAACTATGTAAGTACTCTTACAATTGATACATCCCTTAGTATTAAATGTCTCACCAGACTGGCTTGATACAAATGATCTACCCACTCTGATGTGATCACAGGAGGTGCAAGTACGTCTGCCACATCTATAGGTACCCTCATGCATTAACCATGAATTGTTAACAATTGGCTCTTTGAGCAAACTTGGAGACAGTATGTTTCCCAACGTGGCAGCTCGTCTCGCTACAAACATACAGCCATCTTCAACCTTGCCCCTCAATTTTTTGTCACCCATCAGTATCGGAAGATTTTTTGCAATAATATTACAAACATCTCCGTACTGATTCGAAAACTGTGTGACAAATTTAGGTTTGGTACCAGTAGATAGATGCTTCCTATTTCTTGGAGGACCTCTGAGCAAAGATGCCCTGTCCATTTTATTTACCTCAGACTGGGCCTTATACACAACCTCTCGCGGATAGCCTCTTTGTCTGAGTCTCTTGCTCAAGTCCTTACTCTCCTTCTGGAAATCACATTGCTGGGTACAATTGCGTCGCACCCTCATAAATTGGCCCTTGGCTATACCGTCAAAGACATGCTTCGGGTGACTACTTTTAGCGTGTAGCACGGTGTTACCAGCAATGGGTTTCCTATAGAGAGAAGAAACAACCTTATTCGCATCTGGGATACCCTTGAGGGTGATATCCAAAAAGCAGATATCCGTTTTATTCCACTCAAAGGTGAACTGGATACCTACTTCATTGGTGTTCAAATATTCCACATATCTCATGGCAGAAACATAGTCACCTGACCAGATCAAAAGCAGGTCATCAATATAACGTACATACTTAATAACCTGATCAGAAGGATTCGTACCACTACCTCCATAGATGTGGGACCTCTCCCACCACCCCATAAAGAGGTTGGCGTAAGAGGGGGCAAATTTAGCCCCCATAGCGGTCCCACACCTCTGGAGGTAGTAACGACCCTGAAACATGAAAAAATTGTGTTCAAGCAGAAATTTGACTGACCCCACAATGAACTCCTTCGTTCTATCCGAAAGATCTGTATATAGATCTAAATAGAATTCAATTGCCCTCAAGCCATGTGTATGAGGGATAGATGAGTACAGGGAAACAACGTCAATCGTCAACCAACTATATTCCTTTCTCCAGGCCACATCCTCCATTACACACATGGCCTGAGTGGTATCCCTGATATAACTTGGTAGCCTTTTCACCATGGGTTGAAGAAAATGATCTACCCACTTAGAAAGTGGCTCAAGTAGGGAGCCAATACCGGCCACAATTGGCCTACCTTTCACATTTACAATACTCTTATGTACCTTGGGTAAGTGGTGGAAGATGGGAACAACTGGATTAATAACCATCATAGTGTCTGCAGTTGCATGATCAATAATCCCATCTTCCACCGCTTCATCCACCCAATGTCGTAGTTCATTCGAGTATTTCAAAGTTGGATTACCTGGTAATTCAAAGTATGTGTCACTATCATTTAGCTGGCGAAGGGCCTCTGTCACATAATAATCTTTGTCCATGACAACCACATTGCCACCCTTGTCAGATTGCTTTATCACAATCTGATCATTGTTTTTTAGATCAGTTAAAGCTGATTTTTCCTTTAAGGAAAGATTATGGGGTCCCACTGTGGCCGTCATGGACAATTTAGTGAGATCCTCCACCACTCTCTTGTGAAACACTTCAAGCGCCTTGCCCCGCACTTGCATGGGATAGAAGGTAGATGGTGACCTGAATTTAGGAACATTGGTTACAGAACTGATTGCTCCCATATCACCCTCATTAGACAAGCTTTCGAGGGACATGAGTGTACAAGTATCAATAAAGTCCAAATTGCCTGTTTCCCCAATATCTGGCAAAATAGTTCCCATATCCAGAGCTTCAGTGTTGTGCTCTGAACCTGAAAAGTATTTATGAACTGTAAGGTCCCTAATCAATTTGTTAACATCAACAATTGTTTGAAAAAGATCAAACTTCTTGGCTGGCACAAATCCAAGACCATAACTAAGAACCTTACGTTCAAAGCCAGTCAGACAATATTTGGAGATATTAATAACAGCGTCTAAACATACTTGTTTTGTTTCCTGGTTCTGGTGGTTCTCACAGGATATCTCTGTTGATCCTGATCTCGTATTTGGGGGTTTGAATTTCTCACAATGTGTTTCCCCCCTCCCCCCCTTCCGGTGGGTCCTGAGCCCCCTGAAAAATATCATCATTACATTGATGATATTTTCATAATATGGACAGAAGGAGAAGAAAGCTTTTTAGATTTCCACAAATCATTTAATTCATTTCACCCGTCAATAAACCTTAAAATGGACTTTTCAAATCATAGTGTGAACTTCTTGGACTGCACAATAACTGTCACCAATGGCATCCTTCATTCATCTGTATACAGAAAACCCAAAGAGAGGTACAGCTACCTCCACAATTCCAGCTTCCATCCCAATCACACCAAACAAGGTATCATCTACAGCCAAGCTATCCGATATCACCGCATTTGCTCTGACACAAAAGACAGAGATCAGCACCTGAGTACACTGTCTAGAGTCATTTAAGCAAAAGGGCTACAAGGAAAGGACAATATCTAAAAAAATCAAATCTGCTCTAAAAACACCACGGGTAAGGCTCCTACAATACAAAGAAAAGGAAAACAAAACAAGAACCCCTCTAGTAGTCACTTACAACCCTACTCTGGAAGGAGTACGCAAAATTATTAAAGAGCTACAACCACTAATTTCAGAGGACACCACACTCAAAAAAATATTTCCTGAACCCCCCCATACTAGGATTCAAACAACCGCCTAACCTGAGACAGAGATTGGTCCGCAGCAAATTAACCACAGAACAGAAGCTTACACAGAATGGCACTGCACGATGCAACAAATCACTCTGCAGACTGGTCACTCCATCCTTAACCTCAGGATTAAAATTCTTAAAGGGAATTTCAAAGACTCTCATGAACGAAAGACGTTTGAGATGAAAATGATCACACATTTCAATACCAGAAATGAAGGACTTAATGTAGACTCTGGCTTTCTCACACACTACCATAACTTTCTTTAATCTCTCATCTTATCGTCCTATATTGGTTTCTTTTTCCTTTTGTTTTTCCTCTCATCTTGCCTATTTACTCTCCTCTGTTTATTTATTCTTTCTGGCTATTCTCAGCTATTTTCTCCTTCAGATACATTCTCTGCTTTTTATGACCCCCCTCTCACCCCCCTCCCTCCCTTCCATTTGTTGTATGTGATGTGTATCTATATCACATTGATCAGTATTGCTTTAGACCTGAGGAAGAGAGGAAAACTCTCGAAAGCTTGTCTTTGAAATATTATGTTAGTCCAATAAAAGAGGTATCACTGCATACTGTAATATTTTGTTTTTTGAGCATCTTATATATTTTTATATATATTTTTTATTGTATATGTATACACGCATTGATTATATATGAATGTATTTTTTAACATATAGATTGTAAATTGTTAGGGTTTTGAGGTGTACTGTTATATAAGTTTATATTTGCCCCCACTTATTTTTCTGTCTTATGTTCAGAAGTGCTTATGGGGCTTATTGTACGGCTTATATATAAATTTGTAATAGGTTTACACCAATGAGCCGGTATATCACACGCCCCCTCCTTTCCTGTTTTTGATATATCAATATCATTGGTTAAATTATTTTTACTCATAACCGCTGTTACAAACTGCTATTTGTAACTGGCCCTTTAAATGGAAAATTGCCCTGCTTCCCTGGATTGTGGAGAAGCCTATTTGCCAGCCTCCTTCCTCATGACTATGGCCCCTGGAAGATTGTGCCCCTGAAAACGTATTAACTTTTATTGGGTGTGTATGGCCCTTTAAGAACCGTCTGGGGACATATTGTGACTTTGGTGAACAATGCCCCTTTAAGACTATGTCCCCAGACCTGTAAAATAACTTGTCCCTGGCTTCTCCCACTTGGTTCAGTAACTAGGGCTTACTGAACCAAGTACCACACAGGCAGAGTGTTCCACAGAAAGGGAGCACTGTTACAAAAGCATTAGTTTGCATTGTGTGCCATTAAGAGTTAATTTTGTTCAGCTTCAAGAAGCTATTTTCTAAATACAAGTTTGCTGGCATCAGCTCTAATTAAGTTTAGTGATAAACCTTCCCATTGTCTAATCACCTCCAGAGACAGACTTCTAGTTGATAAGGTGGACTGCATTGTTTTCTTGTGTGTAACTTGTTATCTGCTGAAGTAATGTAATTCATTGTGGCCTGTCACAGTGCGTTGTCTCTCTAAATGTATCAAATGTGTGATTGGGGATTTTATGCCTCCCCCTGAGAGTGTCCTTTTTGCATGTAACCTCAATAAAAACCAGGCTGGGTGTTCCAGCACCTCAGACCTCTTCTGACCCTCTAACTTGCAGCCTTGACTCATGTTTGTAGGGGACAGCTATAATCACTATAGGGATTGCTATGCTCTATATACTCCCTTAGCTACTGAGCTCTTGTAAGAGCTCTTGTTCCTGATCCTGCTTCGCTCTACAGAAGGGAGCGGTTCACCTACTGGAGCCTGGTCGTAGGTCCAGGGCGCAGAGCAGACAGCGAGATACCAGCCCAGCAGCGGTGGTTCATAGAGTCTGCATGACTTATGGTGGCTACGCAGTAGTTATGGTGTCTATGGTGCTGATGATGCTTTGGTGAGCGCTAGGAGCATCTTTTTCTACGGTCCAACTTCCAGCCAGCCTGGAGGCAACCGTAACATTTGGCGGCAGCGGTGGGATAGCGTCCTAGCGCAAGGAGCAGCACCCAAACAGCACTGGTATCGTATGAGAGTTATTGAGGGCAACGCTAGCCACTGCGCAGCGTCCCTACCTACAGCAGCATGGAGCTGACAAGACACTGGTCAGAACCCTGTGAAGAGCACCTCAACCTGATCCGTCGCTATGAGGGCGCTGATTTCGTTCCAGAGGTAAAGAGGCGGCTAGTCCGATATGGTCCAGACCCTGCGCAGGAGGTAGTCAGTCGAATCATCCGAAAATTGGATACTGAGAACAAAGCGGCACGAGCCTTTGAGCGCCAACTGTGGAGTTTGGGGGTATGGACACCTGGTCTCCAGCGAGAAAGTGAGTTACAGGGAGAGGAGAGCAGCGACCTCCTTCCCTAGCGGCAGTATACCGTGCAGAGGGAAGAGACAACCGGTCTCCTTCCCCAACCCCAACCAGAGATACCCGAGGCAGCAGGCCTCATAGACTGGTCCTGGGAGGACCCCCAGCAGGCAGGTGGAGATGGGACCGCAGTCTCTCTACCGGCCCTACAGGGATGCTGGGCAGGCGGCCCAGATCCCCAGCGACAGACCCAGCTACAGGGAGGGGAGAGCATCGACCTCCCTCCCCAGCCGGAATGTGCCTTCCAGGGAGAGGAGACAACCGGTCTCTCTCCCCAGCCGCAGCATGTTCCACAGGGAGCGGAGAGCATCGACCTCCCTTCCCAACGGCCGCCGGAGTATCAGGAGGAGGAGGTAAGCCAATCTCCCCCTCCCCAGCTAACTCCTAACTTGGGCCCAGGGTTAACAGTGGAGATTTTAACCCCCACTGACCCCCACGTTCCCTTTGCCACCGGGCAGGACTATGCCCCAATTCCCCCAGCAGAAGAGCTGGTATCAGGAGAGAGCGCTGCTGGCCTCTGCCCTACAGACCCCCTTGTTACAGGACTGGCCTGCAAACCCCTCACCCCAGCAGAAGCGCTGGCACCAGGGCAGAGTGCCGCTGGCCTCTCCCCCCCAAGTACCACCAGCTATTTGCCCAGCTGCGCCAGGAAGGCCGAGGATGCTACACTTTCATCCTACAACCTGGAACCTACAGGCCAGTACTACTTATTGTGGGGGGGCTACTTTGCTGCTAATGTTTATTTGTGGGTGGGTTGCGAGACTAACTTAGGCACTGACCGACAGAAGGTCAGGTGCCTGGTTAGTCTCCCTCCAAAAGGGGAGATATGTTACAAACTGCTATTTGTAACTGGCCCTTTAAATGGAAAATTGCCCTGCTTCCCTGGATTGTGGAGAAGCCTATTTGCCAGCCTCCTTCCTCATGACTATGGCCCCTGGAAGATTGTGCCCCTGAAAACATATTAACTTTTATTGGGTGTGTATGGCCCTTTAAGAACCGTCTGGGGACATATTGTGACTTTGGTGAACAATGCCCCTTTAAGACTATGTCCCCAGACCTGTAAAATAACTTGTCCCTGGCTTCTCCCACTTAGTTCAGTAAATAGGGCTTACTGAACCAAGTACCACACAGGCAGAGTGTTCCACAGAAAGGGAGCACTGTTACAAAAGCATTAGTTTGCATTGTGTGCCATTAAGAGTTAATTTTGTTCAGCTTCAAGAAGCTATTTTCTAAATACAAGTTTGCTGGCATCAGCTTAGAGCTAAGTTAGCCAAGTTTAGTGATAAACCTTCCCATTGTCTAATCACCTCCAGAGTCAGACTTCTAGTTGATAAGGTGGACTGCATTGTTTTCTTGTGTGTAACTTGTTATCTGCTGAAGTATTGTAATTCATTGTGGCCTGTCACAGGGCGTTGTCTCTATCTAAATGTATCAAATGTGTGATTGGGGATTTTATGCCTCCCCCTAAGAGTGTCCTTTTTGCATGTAACCTCAATAAAAACCAGGCTGGGTGTTCCAGCACCTCAGACCTCTTCTGACCATCTAACTTGCAGCCTTGACTCATGTTTGTAGGGGACAGCTATAATCACTACAGGGATTGCTATGCTCTATATACTCCCTTAGCTACTGAGCTCTTGTAAGAGCTCTTGTTCCTGATCCTGCTTCGCTCTACAGAAGGGAGAGGTTCACCTACTGGAGCCTGGTCGTAGGTGCAGGGCGCAGAGCAGACGGCGAGATACCAGCCCAGCAGCGGTGGTTCGTAGAGTCTGCATGACTTATGGTGGCTACGCAGTAGTTATGGTGTCTATGGTGCTGATGATCCTTTGGTGAGCGCTAGGTGCATCCTTTTCTACGGTCCAACTTCCAGCCAGCCTGGAGGCAACCGTAACAACCGCACCTTCGGGGGGGGGGGGGGGTGAATGCTGCGTTCTGATTGGTCTCTATACTGGGTATATTGAGCTAGAGGAGTTAGGTTTTTTATACAGCCTGATGAAACCGCTAGTCTATAGCTGAGCAACGCGTTGCTGTTTTTATCTTTGACTAATAAACAGTCTTTTTTACTTGCCGACTCCTCGTTCTGCTCCTATTTGCTCTCATTTGCCCTGAGACGGGACTTATGCTTACTAAGCACATATCCGGTGACTGTCTGTTCGTCACACCCTCCTGGTAACCTATCCGGATGCGGATCGTGGATTACCTCGTCGTTTATATCCTGGGGAGTGTCTGTCGGGCGACGCTTAAACGGACCCGATATGCTGTGTTAGGCACTTTGTTGGTGCCGCTTCACTTGTGAGTAGAACTCCACAAGATTTGTGTTTGTTGTTGTTCTGCTGCTTGTCCAGACGATACTGCTCTATCTTGCGTCTCTCTGTTTCTGTGTTTTTTACAGGACTCATCATCTTCATTGCCTGAACAGCATCATCCAGAGAGACATTGGGCTCAGAGGGCAACAATTTATCTTTAAATTGAAGTGTTCTAGCTAAGCATGCAGCACAGAACTGCATAGGCAAAACAATTTGTGCCTCTAGCCATAACAAGCATTTGTCAAAAAACACAGAGTCTTGGTCCATGTCCATAATACTAAATAAAAAATTCCCCAAATTGTAGAAATTTTTAAATACACTGTCACTTTAAGAATTTTTAATACCACAATTTGGCTGCCAGAAGTCTCTAAAATGATCGTATAGTAGATCGACACTGAAGAGACTGAAATTCAATGATGCCACTCCGCTACGTGAATATCTGACAGCAGAGAGGAGTCACATGACCGTTAGAGAGAGGAAACTATGCAACAATTAAAAGTCGCGCGTTTCCCTCTGCCTACAACATAAGATGCAAGTAGCTGCAGCTGGTTTCAAACTCAAACAATTTGTCAGTTAGCCTGTTCTAGCTAAGCAAGCTAAGAAAATCAACTGCCAAATTTTAAGTGTATACATAAATTCCTGTATAAAACATAAGCCACACACATACTAATAAAGTATTTCTACAAAATTAGCCCAAAGAGGAAAAAACGTCTCAATAAAGGGAAGATTAACCCCTAGGGGTAGATTTAACTTCCCCTTGTTTCCGTGTGAGCCTCGCTGGAAACAGCAGTTATGAAGCAGTGGTATAAAGACCGCTGCTCCATAACTTGTCCGCTGTCTCTGAGGCTGCAGTCTTCAATCCGCCCGATCCTATACGATCGGACTGATTGACACCCCCTGCTAGCTGCTGATTGGCTGCAAATCTGCAGGGGGCGGCATTGCACAAGCAGTTCTGGTGAACTGCTTGTGTAATGACAAATGCTGACAGCGTATACTGTCGGCATTCAGCGATGTCTGTCGGACAAGATACGCTACAGCGACAGACATTGGTAAATCTATCCCCTAGTCTCAACATACATAATGTGCCTGCCCACTGCCAAAGAAAATCCTGTATAAAGGATTTTAAAAATGTCCCCATCTACTGCATATAACATTCTTCTAAAGTGCAAGTCTCCAAGACCTAGAAGACAAAAGCACTTACCTGCAGTCTAGCTGTCCCGCAAGAAGACAGCTCACAAGGCGTGAAAGGACACATACTCCTTACAGAGACCTGTAGAAAAAGAAAGAGCATAGTAACCAACTCTGGCTTTCTGTACCATGGGCAGCAATGTGCTAGGAAGTCGTGAGATAGTCCTTGCTTTGTTTCCTAACTGCTTAAAAGCCACCACTACTCTACTGAAGAGATTGGCGTGGACTTGGCTAAACCCAAATCCTTGCTTGCAGGGAAAAGTACCCAAAAAAGGAATTAATTTCTTCAGACACCAAACTTCACCACCTCTATTGACAGAGGCAAAGAGAATGACTGAGGATTATGGGTAGGGGAGTGGCACTTAACAGCTTTGCTGTGGTGCTTTTTGCCTCCTCCTGCTGGCCAGTAGTGATATTCCCACTAGTAACTGAATGACATTGTGGACTCTCCATATCTTAGGAAAGAAATAATTTTTAAATAGAATGTGAAGTTTAAAATATATCAAATTGTATATAGGTCACAATGTCTTCATCCTGCCATCACCTGTTGTGCTGAATGCTCTTCCAGATAGCGAGCTTTGGTTTTCTTGCTAGGGTAGCCATAAAGGCAGTAGAAACATTGCTCCAGTGCCGTCTCCAGTTCTTCCTTATACGGGTGTGTGTCTTCACTGGTAGACACAGCCAACTCTTTGTGTAGCACACGAACCTTTGAAGACAGAATATTAGCATTAGCTAGGCAGATAAGGACTCATGTTATATTATTCTTGGTCAATGCATTTGTCAATCACTATAATCTATTGCAAGATTTATGTAACATAATCGGTAGTATTTTTGGAACCTAGCATGTGTCAAGATTAATTTGTTAGTTCAGTTTTAGTAGACAGAGAAACAGGTGTGGTTGACAATCTGGCTTCCCTCTCTTCTACTCCATGTCCCACAGGTCTGTAAAATTCCCCTTTGTGTTGAATCCTTCCTCTCACATGCATATCAATGATCAGCTCATTGCAAGATATGATATGTGCTACGTTATGCATAACTACCTTTGAGATTCAATAGGTTACAATTAATATTTCATATAAAACCAGAACACATACTAGGTCCTGCATTGTCTAAAGAAGTAATAGTCTGCCTGAACAAGGACTGTGTTTACGATATCTGTGTTTTTGTGAGCAATGTTCTTAAATGGGGAAATTTCGTTCTGAGCCACAAAGACAGACAACAAGAGAAGAGGATAATCTAGGCTTTATTGAAAAGAAGATTTATAGGGTAGATTACTTAAAGGGGCACTCAAGTCAAAATTAAACTTTCATTATTCAGATAGAGCATACAAATTTAAACAACTTTCCAATTTACTTCCATTAACAAAATGTGCAGTCTTTTTATATTTAAACTTTTTGAGTCACCAGCTCCTACTGAGCATGTGCAAGAGTTCACAGAATAAGCGTATATGAATTTATGATTAGCTGATGGCTGTCACATGGTACGTGTATAAATTTGTGATTGGCTGATGGCTGTCACATGGTACAGGGGGAGTGGAAATAGACATAACTTAAAATTGTCTTAAAAAAATCAACTACTCATTTAAAGTTCAGACTAAGTGCTATTGCATTGTCTTGTTATCTTGCATTTGTTGATTATGCAAATCTACTTTGTTTACTGGTCCTTTAAAGGGAAAGTCTAGTCAAAATTAAACTTTCATGATTTAGATAGAACATGCAATTTTAAACAACTTTCTAATTTATTTTTATCATCAATTTTGCTTTGTTCTTTTGGATTCTATGTTGAAAGCTTAAGCTTGGAATAGAATTTCAAAGCCCTTAAAGGCCGCCTCTTAGCTCAGTGAATGACAGTTTTTTTTACAGCTAGGCAGCGCTAGTTCATGTGTGCCGTATAGATAACATTGTGGAAGGTATCAGAGGGGAGTGTATCCCTATAAACCCACGACAGCAAGTTTACTTTTCGCCGATTTAATCCAGCAGACGTCAAACAAGGAATGGAGGTGAGATGAACATAACTTGTTTTCCTTACTTACAGGAGGATGGATGCTAAACAAAGTATCTTCAAAAAGGGCGTCACTGCGAGCGGCAGGTAAAGTAGAGCAGCATTTTTTTCTTGTTTATATTAAAATAGACAGTTGCTACTATGGCTGTCTAGCCATGCTGTCCTACAGCTTTTGGTATTTACCATACCAAAAATAAAGATTTTTTGTTTTATTGCACACTGGTAAGTATGTTCTTCTATGTTTATTGTGGTATCCTTGAGCGGATTGATCCACCGTCCTTTACACGCTCCAAGTTTGGTCAGTAATTTAAAAAAACATCATTTATGCTTACCAGATAAATTTGTTTCCTTTCAGATAGGAAGAGTCCACGGCTTCATTCCTTACTGTTGGGAAATACAACAACTGGCCACCAGAAGGAGGCAAAGACACCCCAGCCAAAGGCTGAATTATCCCTCTGACTTCCTCATTACCCCTGTCATTCTGCTGAGGGAACAAGGAAAAGTAGGAGAAACAGTAGGGTATAAATGGTGCCAGAAGATAAAATAAATAATAGGGGACCGCCCATAAACAAGAAAAAATCAGGCGGGGGCAGTGGACTCTCCCTATCCAGAAGGACAGGAATGTATCTGGTAAGCATAAATTATGTTTTTCCTTCCTAAGATAGGGAGAGTCCACGGATTTATTCCTTACTGTTGGGAAAACTATACCCAAGCTCCAGAGGACACTGAATGAACAACGGGAGGGAACAAAAAGGAAGAGGCGGACCCTATTCTGAGGGCACCATAGCCTGCAAAACTTTTCCCCCGAAAGCTGCTTCAGCCGAAGTAAAAACATCAAACTTGTAACATTTTGAATTAGATGGGAGAGGGGTAAGGGCAAAGTATACTATAAGCAGCAAGTCCAAGTATTATGGCAAATAGCCAAAAAATATATCATTCAATATCATAGACAACTGGACTCTCTGCCACAGATTATGAGTAACAAGGAAAGGCACAACTAACAAGGTAATTGTAAATAGTTTACAAAAAAGGATAGGAAACTCAAATCTGTGTTATATATTAGAGCTAAGCCCAATATGCGCAAAAAGAAATATTGTGTTTGAAATTAAAAAACATTAATTCATACACTAAAGTTTATTAAGCAAAAAGTAAGTTAAACCACACGCTATAGCTGAGACTAGTGGATTAAAAACACATCACACAAGTTGAACCACAATTGTAGTAAATTAGGATAATATTCTAACCAGCAGTATATATGGCAATATAACGGCAAAGCCCTTACAATCCGAGGGCTAATTACTTTTACAATTAATTATAAATATACCGCTGGAAGTGACCAGGTAACAGTCTAATTTTAGGAACAACAAGGGTGAGCAAGTTAAAAAAGAGAGGACCCCTGACGCACGTTTAGCAAAAAAGCTTCCTTCCAGCGGTATATTTATAATTAATTGTAAAAGTAATTAGCCCTCGGATTGTAAGGGCTTAGCCGTTATATTGCCATATATACTATACTGCTGGTTAGAATATTATCCTAATTTACTACAATGGTGGTTCAACTTGGGTGATGTGTTTTTAATCTACTAGTCTCAGCTATAGCGTGTGTGGTTTAACTTACTTTTTGCTTAATAAACTTTAGTGTATGAATGAATGTTTTTTAATTTTAAACACAATATTATATTTTTTTGCGCATATTGGGCTTAGCTCTAATATATAACACAGATTTGAGTTTCCTATCATTTTTTGTAAACTATTTACAATTACCTTGTTAGTTGTAACATTTTGAAAAAGAATGTAAGGAGGACCAGGTAGCCGCCTTACAAATCTTATCCATAGAGGCCTCGCTCTTAATGGCCCATGAGGAAGCCACTGCTCTAGTGGAATGAGCCGTAATCCTCTCAGGAGGACGATGTCCCGCTGTCTCGAAGCTAAGCGGATGACACTCCTTAACCAAAAAGATAGGGAAGTTGAAGTAGCCTTCTGCCCCTTACGCTTCCCCGAAAAGACAACAAAGAGGAAGATTGTTTAAACTCCTTAGTAGCCTGAAGATAGAACTACAAGGCGCGAACCACATCCAAATTGGGAAGTAAGTATTCCTTCAATGAAGAAGGATTAGGACACAAGTAAGGAACCACAATCTCCTGATTGATGTTGCGATCTGACACAACCTTAGGAAGAAAACCTAATTTAGTACGTAATACTGCCTTATCTGCATGAAAAATCAGATAAGGGGGCTCACATTGCAAAGCAGAAATCTCGGAAACTCTGCGCGCAGAGGCAATAGCCAATAAAAAGAGAACCTTCCAAGATAACAATTTAATGTCAACGGAAGGAGGCGGGCGTAGCCGTGCAGGAACATGGCTGCACTGTGAAGGAGCTCCGTGGCCTTTCTCACTCACATGGCCCCTAATATGCTGATAACCTGAATTGTCAGACACAATAGCGGTATATTCACACACCAGAATCCCAGCAGCTCCTTTCTGAGAGCAATGATTGCTACCAGGACGTTTAACTCCCCCAAGACTTGGGGAAAACAAGCTCTGTTCCGGCACCATTTTGCCAGCATGAACTGAAAACATAATTTATGTAAGAACTGTCTGATAAATTCATTTCTTTCATATTGGCAAGAGTCCATGAGCTAGTGACGTATGGGATATACAATCCTACCAGGAGGGGCAAAGTTTCTCAAACCTCAAAATGCCTATAAATACAGCCCTCACCACACCCACAATTCAGTTTAACGAATAGCCAAGCAGTGGGGTGATAAAGAAAGGAGTACAAAGCATCAACAAAAGAAATTTGGAAATAATTGTGCTTTATACAAAAAATCATAACCACCATAAAAAGGGTGGGCCTCATGGACTCTTGCCAATATGAAAGAAATTAATTTATCAGGTAAGTTCTTACATAAATTATGTTTTCTTTCATGTAATTGGCAAGAGTCCATGAGTTAGTGACGTATGGGATAGCAATACCCAAGATGTGGAACTCCACGCAAAAGTCACTAGAGAGGGAGGGACAAAATAAAAACAGCCATTTTCAGCTGAAAAAATTAATCCACAACCCAAAAAAATAAGTTTATTTTCATAAATGAAAGGAAAAAACTTAAATCAAAAGCAGAAGAAACAAACTGAAACAGCTGCCTGAAGAACTTTTCTACCAAAAACTGCTTCTGAAGAAGCAAATACATAAAAACGGTAGAATTTAGTAAATGTATGCAAAGAGGACCAAGTTGCCGCTTTGCAAATCTGATCAACTGAAGCTTCATTCTTAAAGGCCCATGAAGTGGAGACTGATCTAGTAGAATGAGCTATAATTCTGTAAGGCGGGGCCTGACCCGACTCCAAATAAGCTTGATGAATCAAAAGTTTTAACCAAGAAGCCAAGGAAATAGCAGAAGCCTTCTGACCTTTCCTAGGACCAGAAAAAAAACCAAATAGACTGGAAGTCTTCCTGAAATCTTTAGTAGCTTCCACATAATATTTCAAAGCTCTTACCACATCCAAAGAATGTAAGGTTCTTTCCAAAGAATTCTTAGGATTAGGACACAAGGAAGGGACAACAATCTCTCTACTAATGTTGTTAGAATTCACAACCTTAGGTAAAAATTGAAAAGAAGTCCGCAAAACTGCCTTATCCTGATGAAAAATCAGAAAAGGAGACTCACAAGAAAGAGCAGATAGCTCAGAAACTCTTCTAGCAGAAGATATAGCCAAAAGGAACAACACTTTCCAAGAAAGTAGTTTAATGTCCAAATAATGCATAGGCTCAAATGGAGGAGCATGTAAAGCCTTCAAAACCAAATTAAGACTCCAAGTAGGAGAAATTGATTTAATTTAATACGAACTAAAGCCTGTACAAAACAGTGAATATCAGGAAGTATAGCAATCTTTCAGTGAAATAAAACAGAAAGAGCAGAGATTTGTCCCTTCAAGGAACTTGCAGACAAACCGATATCCATACCATCCTGAAGAAACTGTAAAATTCTAGGAATTCTAAAAGAATGCCAAGAGAATTTATGAGAAGAACACCATGAAATGTAAGTCTTCCAAACTCGATAGTAAATCTTTCTAGAGACAGATTTACGAGCTTGTAACATAGTATTAATCACTGAGTCAGAGAAACCTCTATGACTTAGTACTAAGCGTTCAATTTCCATACCTTCAAATTTAATGATTTGAGATCCTAATGGAAAAACGGACCTTGAGACAGTAGGTCCGGCCTTAACGGAAGTGGCCAAGGTTGGCAACTGGACATCCGAAACAGATCCGCATACCAAAACCTGTGTAGCCATGCTGGAGCCACCAGCAACACAAACGATTGTTCCGTGATGATTTTGGAGATCACTCTTGGAAGAAGAACTAGAGGCGGGAAAATGTAAGCAGGATGATAACACCAAGGAAGTGTCAGCGCATCCACTGCTTCCGCCTGAACATCCCTGGACCTGGACAGGTATCTGGGAAGTTTCTTGTTTAGATGAGAGGCCATGAGATCTATCACTGGAAGACCCCACATATGAACAATCTGAGAAAACACATCTGGATGGAGAGACCACTCCCCCCTGGATGTAAAGTCTGACGGCTGAGATAATCCGCCTCCCAATTGTCTACACCTGGGATAGAGATTAGACAGGAGCTGGATTCCGCCCAAGCAAGTATCCGAGATACTTCTTTCATAGCTTGGGGACTGTGAGTCCCACCCTGATGATTGACATATGCCACTGTTGTGATATTGTCTGTCTGAAAACAAATGAACGGTTCTCTCTTTAACAGAGGCCAAAACTGAAGAGCTCTGAAAATTGCAAGTAGTTCTAAAATATTTATTGGTAATCTCGCCTCTTGAGATCTTGAGATTTCCAAACCCCTTGTGCTGTCAGAGATCCCCAAACTGCTCCCCAACCTGAAAGACTCGCATCTGTTGTGATCACAGTCCAGGTTGGCCGAACAAAAGAAGCCCCTTGAACTAAACGATGGTGATCTATCCACCACGTCAGAGAGTGTCGAACATTGGGATTTAAGGATATTAATTGTGATATCTTTGTATAATCCTTGCACCATTGGTTCAGCATACAAAGCTGTAGAGGTCTCATGTGAAAATGAGCAAAGGGGATCGCGTCCGATGCTGCAGTCATGAGACCTAAAACTTCCATGCACATAGCCACTGAAGGGAATGACTGAGACTGAAGGTGCCGGCACGCTGCAAACAATTTTAAACGTCTCTTGTCTGTTAGCTTACCTGATAAATTACTGTCTTTTACTATATGACAAGTCCACGGATTTCATCCTTACTTGTGGGATATTAACCTCCTGCTAACAGGAAGTGGCAAAGAGCACCACAGCAGAGCTGTATATATAGCCCCTCCCCTTCCCCTCCACCCTCAGTCATTCGGTCGAAGGTATAGGAAGAGAAAAAGGAAAGGCTAAAAAGGTGCAGAGGTGACTGAAGTTTACAAAAAATATAAAGAAAAACTGTCTTAAAAAGAACAGGGTGGGCCGTGGACTCGTCATATCGTAAAAGAAAGTAATTTATCAGGTAAGCATAAAACATAATTTATGTAAGAACTTACCTGATAAATTCATTTCTTTCATATTAGTAAGAGTCCATGAGCTAGTGACGTATGGGATATACATTCCTACCAGGAGGGGCAAAGTTTCCCAAACCTCAAAATGCCTACAAATACACCCCTCACCACACCCACAAATCAGTTTAACGAATAGCCAAGAAGTGGGGTGATAAGAAAAAAGTGCGAAGCATAAATATAAGGAATTGGAATAATTGTGCTTTATACAAAAAAATCATAACCACCACAAAAAAGGGTGGGCCTCATGGACTCTTGCTAATATGAAAGAAATGAATTTATCAGGTAAGTTCTTACATAAATTATGTTTTCTTTCATGTAATTAGCAAGAGTCCATGAGCTAGTGACGTATGGGATAATGACTACCCAAGATGTGGATCTTCCACGCAAGAGTCACTAGAGAGGGAGGGATAAAATAAAGACAGCCAATTCCGCTGAAAAAAATCCACACCCAAAAATAAAGTTTAAATCTTATAAAGAAAAAAACTGAAAATATAAGCAGAAGATTCAAACTGAAACAGCTGCCTGAAGTAATTTTCTACCAAAAACAGCTTCAGAAGAAGAAAACACATCAAAATGGTAGAATTTAGTAAAAGTATGCAAAGAAGACCAAGTTGCTGCTTTGCAAATCTGATCAACCGAAGCATAATTCCTAAATGCCCAGGAAGTAGAAACAGACCTAGTAGAATGAGCTGTAATCCTTTGAGGTGGAGTTTTACCCGACTCGATATAAGCATGATGAATTAAAGATTTCAACCAAGATGCCAAAGAAATGGCAGAGGCCTTCTGACCTTTCCTAGAACCGGAAAAGATAACAAATAGACTAGAAGTCTTTCTGAAATTCTTAGTAGCTTCAACATAATATTTCAAAGCTCTAACTACATCCAAAGAATGCAATGATTTCTCCTTAGAATTCTTAGGATTAGGACATAATGAAGGAACCACAATTTCTCTACTAATGTTGTTAGAATTCACAACCTTAGGTAAAAATTTAAAAGAAGTTCGCAACACCGCCTTATCCTGGTGAAAAATCAGAAAAGGAGACTCACAAGAAAGAGCAGATAATTCAGAAACTCTTCTGGCAGAAGAGATGGCCAAAAGGAACAAAACTTTCCAAGAAAGTAATGTAATGTCCAATGAATGCATAGGTTCAAACGGAGGAGCTTGAAGAGCCCCCAGAACCAAATTCAAACTCCAAGGAGGAGAAATTGACTTAATGACAGGTTTTATACGAACCAAAGCTTGTACAAAACAATGAATATCAGGAAGATTAGCAATCTTTCTGTGAAAAAGAACAGAAAGAGCAGAGATTTGTCCATTCAAGGAACTTGCAGACAAACCTTTATCCAAACCATCCTGAAGAAACTGTAAAATTCTCGGAATTCTAAAAGAATGCTAGGAAAAATGATGAGAAAGACACCAAGAAATATAAGTCTTCCAGACTCTATAATATATCTCCCTAGATACGGATTTACGAGCCTGTAACATAGTATTAATCACAGAGTCAGAGAAACCTCTTTGACTAAGAATCAAGCGTTCAATCTCCACACCTTTAAATTTAAGGATTTGAGATCCTGATGGAAAAAAGGACCTTGCGACAGAAGGTCTGGTCTTAACGGAAGAGTCCACGGTTGGCAAGAGGCCATCCGGACAAGATCCGCATACCAAAACCTGTGAGGCCATGCTGGAGCTACCAGCAGAACAAACGAGCATTCCTTCAGAATCTTGGAGATTACTCTTGGAAGAAGAACTAGAGGCGGAAAGATATAGGCAGGATGATACTTCCAAGGAAGTGACAATGCATCCACTGCTTCCTCTTGAGGATCCCTGGATCTGGACAGATACCTGGGAAGTTTCTTGTTTAGATGAGAGGCCATCAGATCTATTTCTGGAAGTCCCCACATTTGAACAATCTGAAGAAATACCTCTGGGTGAAGAGACCATTCGCCCGGATGTAACGTTTGGCGACTGAGATAATCCGCTTCCCACTTGTCTATACCTGGGATATGAACCGCAGAAACTAGACAGGAGCTGGATTCCGCCCATACCAGAATTCGAGATACTTCTTTCATAGCCAGAGGACTGTGAGTCCCTCCTTGATGATTGATGTATGCCATAGTTGTGACATTGTCTGTCTGAAAACAAATGAACGATTCTCTCTTTAGAAGAGGCCATGACTGAAGAGCTCTGAAAATTGCACGGAGTTCCAAAATATTGATCGGTAATCTCACCTCCTGAGATTCCCAAACCCCTTGTGCTGTCAGAGACCCCCACACAGCTCCCCAACCTGTAAGACTTGCATCTGTTGAAATTACAGTCAAGGTCGGAAGAACAAAAGAAGCCCCCTGAACTAAACGATGGTGATCTGTCCACCACGTCAGAGAGTGTCGTACAATCGGTTTTAAAGATATTAATTGAGATATCTTTGTGTAATCCCTGCACCACTGGTTCAGCATACAGAGCTGAAGAGGTCGCATGTGAAAACGAGCAAAGGGGATCGCGTCCGATGCAGCAGTCATAAGACCTAGAATTTCCATGCATAAGGCTACCGAAGGGAATGATTGTGACTGAAGGTTTCGACAAGCTGATATCAATTTTAGACGTCTCTTGTCTGGCAAAGACAGAGTCATGGACACTGAATCTATCTGGAAACCTAAAAAGGTTTCCCTTGTCTGAGGAATCAATTAACTTTTTGGTAAATTGATCCTCCAACCATGATCTTGAAGAAACAACACAAGTCGATTCGTATGAGATTCTGCTAAATGTGAAGACTGAGCAAGTACCAAGATATCGTCCAAATAAGGAAATACCACAATACCCTGTTCTCTGATAACAGACAGAAGGGCACCGAGAACCTTTGTAAAAATTCTTGGAGCTGTTGCTAGGCCAAACGGTAGAGCCACAAACTGGTAATGCTTGTCTAGGAAAGAGAATCTCAGAAACGGATAGTGATCTGGATGAATCGGAATATGCAGATATGCATCCTGTAAATCTATTGTAGACATATAATGCCCTTGCTGAACAAAAGGCAGGATAGTCCTTACAGTTACCATTTTGAATGTTGGTATCCTTACATAACGATTCAATATTTTTAGATCCAGAACTGGTCTGAAGGAATTCTCCTTATTTGGTACAATGAAGAGATTTTAATAAAACCCCAGCCCCTGTTCCAGAACTGGAACTGGCATAATTACTCCAGCCAACTCTAGATCTGAAACACAATTCAGAAATGCTTGAGCCTTCGCTGGGTTTACTGGGACACGGGAAAGAAAAAATCTCTTTGCAGGAGGCCTTATCTTGAATCCAATTCTGTACCCTTCTGAAACAATGTTCTGAATCCAAAGATTGTGAACGGAATTGATCCAAATTTCTTTGAAAAAACATAATCTGCCCCCTACCAGCTGAGCTGGAATGAGGGCCGCACCTTCATGTGGACTTAGGAGCTGGCTTTGGTTTTCTAAAAGGCTTGGATTTATTCCAGACTGGAGATGGTTTCCAAACTGATACCGCTCCTGAAGATGAAGGATCAGGCTTTTGTTCCTTGTTGTGACGAAAGGAACGAAAACGATTATTAGACCTAAATTTACCTTTAGATTTTTTATCCTGTGGTAAAAAAGTTCCTTTCCCTCCAGTAACAGTTGAGATAATAGAATCCAACTGAGAACCAAATAATTTATTACCCTGGAAAGAAAGGGAAAGCAGAGTAGACTTAGAAGAAATATCAGAAATCCAAGTTTTAAGCCATAAAGCTCTTCTAGCTAAAATAGCTAGAGACATATACCTGACATCAACTCTAATGATATCAAAGATGGCATCACAAATAAAATTATTAGCATGTTGAAGAAGATTAATAATGCTATGAGAATTATGATCCGTTACTTGTTGCGCTAAAGCTTCTAACCAAAAAGTTGAAGCTGCAGCAACATCCGCTAAAGATATAGCAGGTCTAAGAAGATTACCTGAACAAAAGTAAGCTTTTCTTAGAAAGGATTCAATTTTCCTATCTAAAGGATCCTTAAAGGAAGTACCATCTGCCGTAGGAATAGTAGTACGCTTAGCAAGAGTAGAGACAGCCCCATCAACCTTAGGGATTTTGTCCCAAAACTCTAATCTGTCAGATGGCACAGGATATAATTGCTTAAAACGTTTAGAAGGAGTAAATGAATTACCCAAATTATTCCATTCCCTGGAAATTACTTCAGAAATAGCATCAGGGACAGGAAAAACTTCTGGAATAACTACAGGAGATTTAAAAACCTTATCTAAACGTTTAGATTTAGTATCAAGAGGACTAGAATCCTCTATTTCTAATGCAATTAGGACTTCTTTAAGTAAAGAACGAATAAATTCCATTTTAAATAAATATGAAGATTTATCAGCATCAACCTCTGAGACAGAATCCTCTGAACCAGAAGAACCATTATCAGAATCAGAATGATGATGTTCATTTAAAAATTCATCTGAAAAATGAGAAGTTTTAAAAGACTTTTTACGTTTACTAGAAGGAGGAATAACAGACATAGCCTTCTTAATGGATTTAGAAACAAAATCTCTTATGTTATCAGGAACACTCTGAGCATTAGATGTTGACGGAACAGCAACAGGTAATGTAACAGTACTAAAGGAAATATTATCTGCATTAACAAGTTTGTCATGACAATCAGTACAAACAACAGCTGGAGGAACAGATACCATAAGTTTACAGCAGATACACTTAGCTTTGGTAGATCCAGCACCAGGCAGCGATTTTCCAGAAGTATCTTCTGACTCAGTGTCAATCTGGGACATCTTGCAATATGTAATAGAAAAAACAACATATAAAGCAAAATTGATCAAATTCCTTAAATGATAGTTTCAGGAATGGGAAAAAATGCCAGTGAACAAGCTTCTAGCAACCAGAAGCAATAAATAATGAGACTTAAATAATGTGGAGACAATAGTGACGCCCATATTTTTTTTTTTTAGCGCCAAAAAAAGACGCCCACATTATTTTGCGCCTAAATGCTTTTGGCGCCAAAAATGACGCCACATCCGGAACGCCGACACTTTTGGCGCAAAAAACCGTCAAAAATGACGCAACTTCCGGCGACACGTATGACGCCAGAAACAGAAAAAAAAATTTGCGCCAAAAAAGTCTGCGCCAAGAATGACACAATAAAATGAAGCATTTTCAGCCCCCGCGAGCCTAACAGCCCACAGGGAAAAAAGTCAAATTTTAAGGTAAGAAAAAATTGATTTATTCATATGCATTATCCCAAATATGAAACTGACTGTCTGAAATAAGGAACGTTGAACATCCTGAGTCAAGGCAAATAAATGTTTGAATACATATATTTAGAACTTTATAAAAAAGTGCCCAACCATAGCTTAGAGTGTCACAGAAAATAAGACTTACTTACCCCAGGACACTCATCTACAAGTTGTAGAAAGCCAAACCAGTTCTGAAACGAAAATCAGTAGAGGTAATGGTATATATAAGAGTATATCGTCGATCTGAAAAGGGAGGTAAGAGATGAATCTCTACGACCGATAACAGAGAACCTATGAAATAGACCCCGTAGAAGGAGATCATTGAATTCAAATAGGCAATACTCTCCTCACATCCCTCTGACATTCACTGCACGCTGAGAGGAAAACCGGGCTCCAACCTGCTGCGGAGCGCATATCAACGTAGAATCTAGCACAAACTTACTTCACCACCTCCATAGGAGGCAAAGTTTGTAAAACTGATTTGTGGGTGTGGTGAGGGGTGTATTTGTAGGCATTTTGAGGTTTGGGAAACTTTGCCCCTCCTGGTAGGAATGTATATCCCATACGTCACTAGCTCATGGACTCTTGCTAATTACATGAAAGAAATTTAGTTTTCTTTTACAAAGATATGACGAGTCCACGGACTTCATCCTTACTTGTGGGAAACCAATACCAAAGCAATAGGACACGGATGAAAGGGAGGGACAAGACAGGAACCTAAACGGAAGGCACCACTGCTTGAAGAACCTTTCTCCCAAAGATAGCCTCAGAAGAAGCAAAAGTATCAAATTTTTAAAATTTGGAAAAAGTGTGAAGGGACGACAAAGTCGCAGCCTTACAAATCTGTTCCACAGATGCATCGTTTTTATGTGGAAGCCACAGCCCTAGAAGAATTAGCCGTAATTCTTTCAGGAGGCTGCTGTCCAGCAGTCTCGTATGCCAGGCGGATGATACTTCTCCGCCAAAAAGAAAGAGAGGTAGCCGTAGCTTTCTGACCCCTACGCTTTCCAGAATAAACAATGAATAATGAAGATGATTGACGGAAATCCTTAGTTGCCTGTAAGTAAAACTTTAAGGCACGGACCATGTCCAAGTTATGTAACAGATGCTCCTTCTTAGAAGAAGGATTAGGACACAAGGAAGGAACAACAATTTCCTGATTAATATTCTTATTTGAAACAACCTTAGGAAGGAACCCAGGTTTGGTACGTAAAAAACACCTTATCAGAATGAAATATGAGATAAGGCGAATCACACTGTAATACTGAAACTCAGAAACTCTTCAAGCAGAAGAAATAGCAACCAAAAACAGAACTTTCCAAGATAATAGTTTAATATCTATGGAATGCATAGGTTCAAACGGAACCCCTTGCAGAACTCAAAGAACTAGATTCAAACTCCAGGGAGGAGTAATAGGTCTAAATACAGGCTTAAAGGGACAGTCTACCTCAGAATTTTTATTGTTTTAAAAGATAGATAATCCCTTTATTACCCATTCCCCAGTTTTGCATAACCAACACAGTTATAATAATATACTTTTAACCTCTGTGATTATCTTGTATCTAAGCCTCTGCAAACTGCCCCTTTTTTCAGTTCTTTTGACAGACTTGCAGTCTAGCCAATCAGTGCCTGCTCCCAGATAACTTCACGTGCACAGCGTTATCTATATGAAATACGTGAACTAACACCCTCTAGTGGTGAAAAACTGTTAAAATGCATTCTGAAAAGAGGTGGGCTTCAAGGTCTAAGAAATTAGCATATGAACCTCCTAGGTTAAGCTTTCAACTAAGAATACCAAGAAAACAAAGCAAAATTGGTGATAAAAGTAAATTGGAAAATTGTTTAAAATTACATGCTATATCTCATTCATGAAAGTTTATTTTGGCCTAGACTGTCCCTTTAATTCTAGATAGAGCCTGACAAAAAGACTGAACATCTGATACATTTGCCAAACGTTTGTGAAACAGAATTGACAAAGCTGAAATTTGTCCCTTTAAGGAACTTGCTGATAACCCTTTCTCCAATCCTTCTTGGAGAAAAGACAAAATCCTAGGAATCCTAACTTTACTCCATGAGTAACCCTTGGATTCACACCAAAAAGATATTTACGCCATATCTTATGATAGATTTTTCTAGTGACAGGCTTTCTAGCCTGTATCAATGTATTGATAACTGAACCAAAGAATCCTCGCTTCAATAAAATCAAGCGTTCAATCTCCACGCAGTCAGTTGCAGAGAAATTAGATTTGGATGTTGGAAAGGACCTTGAATGAGAAGGTCCTGTCTCAACGGAAGTTTCCACGGTGGCAGAGAGGACATGACCACTAGATCTGCATACCAAGTCCTGCGTGGCCACGCAGGCGCTATCAGGATCACTGAAGCTCTCTCCTGTTTGATTCAAGCAATCAAGCGTGGGAGGAGAGGAAACAGCGGAAACACATAAGCTAGGCTGAACAACCAAGGCACTGCCAAGGCATCTATCAGTTCGGCCTGAGGATCCATTGACCGGGATCCGTATGGAAGCTTGGCATTCAGACGAGATGCCATCAAAACCAATTCCGGTCTGCCCCATCTGAGAATCAATGAGGCAAATACCTCCGGGTGAAGTTCCCACTCCTACGGATGAAAAGTCTGTCGACTTAGAAAATCTGCTTCCCAGTTCTATACCCCTGGTATGTAGATCGCTGACAGATGACAAGAGTGGGCCTCTGCCCAACTGATTATCTTGGATACTTCTATCATCGCTAAGGAACTCCTTGTTCCCCCCTGATGATTGACATATGCCACAGTCGTTATGTTGTCCGACTGAAATCTGATGAATTTGGCCGAAGCCAACTGAGGCCACGCCTGAAGAGCATTGAATATTGCTCTCAGTTCCAGAATATTGATTGGAAGTAGAGACTCCACCTGAGTCCAAACACCCTGAGCCTTCAGGGAGTTCCAAACTGCACCCCAGCCCAGAAGGCTGGCATCTGTTGTCACTATCATCCACAAGGGTCTGCGGAAACAAGTCCCCTGGGACAGATCATCTGGGGATAACCACCAAAGAAAGAAGAGAGTTTCTGGTCTCTAGATCCAGAATTATCTTTGGAGATAAATCCGCATAATCCCCATTCCACTGACCGAGCATGCACAGTTGCAGTGGTCTGAGATGAAAGCGAGCAAACGGAACGATGTCCATTGCCGCTACCATTAATCCGATTACCTCCATACACTGAGCCACTGATGACCGAGGAATGGACAGAAGTGCTCGGCAAGTATTCAAAACCTTTGATTTTCTGACCTCCATCAGAAATACTTTCATGGCTACCGAGTCTATCAGAGTTCCCAGAGAAGGAACCCTTGTCTGTGGAACAAGTGAACTCTTCTCTATGTTCACCTTCCAGCCGTGAGTTCTCAGAAAAGACAACATTGCATCCGTGTGAGATTTTGTCAGATGATATGTTAACGCCTGAATCAGAATATCGTCTAGATAAGGTGCCACCGCTATCCCTTGCGGTCTGAGAACCGCCAAAAGAGACCCTAGAACCTTTGTAGAACCTTTTTGGGTGCTGTGGCAAACCCGAAAGGAAGAGCCACAAACTGATAATGTTTGTCCAAGAAGGCAAACCTTAGAAACCGATAATGATCTTTGTGGATTGGAATATGAAGGTAAGCATCCTTCAAATTCACGGTAGTCATATATTGACCCTCCTGGATCATTGGCAAAATTG
The DNA here is from genome assembly GCF_027579735.1 of Bombina bombina. Classification (NCBI taxonomy): domain Eukaryota; kingdom Metazoa; phylum Chordata; class Amphibia; order Anura; family Bombinatoridae; genus Bombina; species Bombina bombina. The sequence continues at coordinate 425,425,394 of NC_069500.1, read as the reverse complement.
TTCGAATTGTCTCCATCTTGAATGATGGAACTCTTAAAAATTTGTTTAGACACTTGAGGTCAAAAATGGGTCTGAACGTTCCCTCTTTTTTGGGGATTACAAATAGGTTTGAGTAAAACCCCTGTCCCTGTTCCAATTTTGGAACAGGACAGATTATTCCCATAGTAAAAAGGTATTTTACACAGCATAAGAACGCCTCTCTCTTTATCTGGTTTGCAGATAATTTTGAAAGATGAAATCTCCCTCTTGGGAGAAAATCCTTGAATTCCAATTGATAATCGTGGGTCACTATTTCTAGTGCCCAGGAATCCTGAACATCACTTGCCCAAGCCTGAGCAAAGAAAGAAAGTCTGCCCCCTACTAGATCCGGTCACGGATCGGGGGACACCCCTTCATGCTGCTTTGTGGAAGAAGAAGAAGCGGGGGGTCCTCCTTTAAAGTTCCGAAAGGAACGAAAATTATTCTGTTTACCCCTCATTTTAACCGACCTATCCTGAGGTAGGGCATGGCCCTTACCTCCTGTAATATCAGAAATGATCTCCTTCAATTCTGGCCCAAAAAGGGTCTTACCTTTAAAGGGAATAGCTAAAAGCTTATGTTTTGATGACACATCAGCAGACCAAGATTTGAGCCACAATGCTCTACGTGCTAAAATAGCAAATCCTGAATCAGTAATAAAAGAATTAGCTAGCTTAAGAGCCTTAATTCTATCTATAATGTCATCTAATGGAGTCTCAACCTTACGAGACTCTTCTAGAGCCTCAAACCAAAAAGCTGCTGCAGTAGTTACTGGAACAATGCAAGCCATAGGTTGTAAAAGAAATCCCTGATTAACAAATAATTTCTTTAGTAGACCCTCTACTTTCTTATCCATAGGATCCTTGAAAGCACAACTATCCTCAATGGGTATAGTAGTACGCTTAGCTAGGGAAGATATAGCTCCCTCTACCTTAGGGACCGCTTTCCATGAGTCCCGAATGGTATCTGACATAGGAAACATTTTCTTAAAATTAGGAGAGGGAGAAAACAGTATACCTGGTCTATCCCATTCCTTACTAATAATTTCCGAAATTCTCTTAGAAACCGGAAAAACATCAGTGTAAGTAGGAACTTCCAAATATTTATCCATTTTACACAATTTCTCTGGAGGAATCACAATAGGATCACAATCATCCAGAGTTGCTAAAACCTCCCTAAGCAACAGGCAGATGTGTTCAAGCTTAAATTTAAATGACATAGCATCCGAATCTGTCTGAGGCAAAACATTCCCTGAATCAGAAATTTCACCCTCAGACAGTATTTCCCTAATCCCCAACTCAGAGCACTGTGAGGGAACATCGGAAAAACATAATTTATGTAAGAACTTACCTGATAAATTCATTTCTTTCATATTAGCAAGAGTCCATGAGCTAGTGACGTATGGGATATACATTCCTACCAGGAGGGGCAAAGTTTCCCAAACCTCAAAATGCCTATAAATACACCCCTCACCACACCCACAAATCAGTTTAACGCATAGCCAAGAAGTGGGGTGATAAGAAAAAAGTGCGAAAGCATAAAAAAAATAAGGAATTGGAATAATTGTGCTTTATACAAAAAAATCATAACCACCACAAAAAAGGGTGGGCCTCATGGACTCTTGCTAATATGAAAGAAATGAATTTATCAGGTAAGTTCTTACATAAAACACAATTTATGCTTACCTGATAAATTTATTTCTCTTGTGGTGTATCCAGTCCACGGATCATCCATTACTTGTGGGATATTCTCATTCCCAACAGGAAGTTGCAAGAGGACACCCACAGCAGAGCTGTAATATAGCTCCTCCCCTAACTGTCATAGCCAGTCATTCGACCGAAAACAAGCCTAGAAAGGAGGAACCATAGGGTGCAGTGGTTACTGTAGTTTAAATTTAAAAATTACCTGCCTTAAAATGACAGGGCGGGCCGTGGACTGGATACACCACAAGAGAAATAAATTTATCAGGTAAGCATAAATTGTGTTTTCTCTTGTAAGGTGTATCCAGTCCACGGATCATCCATTACTTGTGGGATACCAATACCAAAGCTAAAGTACACGGATGAAGGGAGGGACAAGGCAGGAACTTAAATGGAAGGAACCACTGCCCGTAAAACCTCTCCCCCAAATATAGCCTCCGAAGAAGCAAAAGTATCAAATTTGTAAAATTTAGAAAAAATATGAAGCGAAGACCAAGTCGTCGCCTTGCAAATCTGATCAAAAGAAGCCTCATTTTTAAAGGCCCAAGTGGAAGCCACAGCTCTAGTGGAATGAGCTGTAATCCTTTCAGGAGGTTGCTGTCCAGCAGTCTCATAGGCTAAGCGGATTAAGCTTCTTAGTCAAAAAGAAAAAGAGGTTGCCGAAGCCTTTTGACCTCTCCTCTGTCAAGAGTAGACAACAAACAAAGCAGATGTTTGACGAAAATCTTTAGTAGCTTGTAAGTAAAACTTTAAAGCACGGACCACGTCCAAATTGTGTAACAGAAGGATGGAACAACAATCTCTTGATTGATATTCTTGTTAGATACCACCTTAGGTAAGAACCCAGGTTTGGTACGCAGGACTACCTTATCCGTATGAAAAATCAGATAAGGAGAATCACATTGTAAGGCAGATAGCTCAGAGACTCTACGAGCCGAGGAAATAGCTACCAAAAAAAAAGAACTTTCCAAGATAAAAGCTTGATATCTATGGAATGAAGAGGTTCAAACGGAACTCCTTGAAGAACCTTAAGAACCAAGTTTAAGCTCCATGGTGGAGCAACAGGTTTAAACACAGGCTTGATTCTAACTAAAGCCTGACAAAATGCCTGAACTTCTGGAACATCTGCCAGACGCTTAACTAGCTGACAATCCTTTTTCCAAACCTTCATGGAGAAAAGATAATATCCTAGCAATCCTGACCTTACTCCATGAGTAACCCTTGGATTCACACCAATAAAGATATCTACGCCATACCTTATGGTAAATTTTCCTGGTGACAGGCTTTCGTGCCTGTCTTAAGGTATCAATAACTGACTCGGAGAAGCCACGCTTTGATAAAATCAAGCGTTCAATCTCCAGACAGTCAGCCTCAGAGAAATTAGATTTGGATGGTTGAAAGGACCCTGAAGTAGAAGGTCCTGTTTCAGAGGCAGAGACCATGGTGGAAAGGATGACATGTCCACTAGATCTGCATACCAGGTCCTGCGTGGCCACGCAGGTGCTATCAAAATCACCGATGCTCTCTCCTGCTTGATCTTGGCAATTAGTCGAGGGAGCAGAGGAAACGGTGGAAACACATAAGCCAGGTTGAAAGACCAGGGTGCTGCTAGAGCATCTATCAGTGTCGCCTTGGGATCCCTGGACCTGGATCCATAACACGGAAGCTTGGCGTTCTGGCGAGACGCCATGAGATCCAGTTCTGGTTTGCCCCAACGATGAATCAGTTGTGCAAATGCCTCCGGATGGAGTTCCCACTCTCCCGGATGAAAAGTCTGACGACTTAGAAAATCCGCCTCCCAGTGCTCTACACCTGGGATATGGATAGCTGATAGGTGACAAGAGTGAATCTCTGCCCAGCGAATTATTTTTGAAACTTCTAACATCTCTAGGGAACTTCTCGTTCCCCCTTGATGGTTGATGTAAGCTACAGTCGTGATGTTGTCTGACTGAAATCTGATGTACCTCAGAGTTGCTAACTGAGGCCAAGCCTGAAGAGCCTTGAATATCGCTCTTAGTTCCAGAATATTTAATGGAAGGAGAGACTCCTCCTGAGTCCACGATCCCTGAGCCTTCAGGGAGTTCCAGACTGCACCCCAACCTAGAAGGCTGGCATCTGTCGTAGCAATTGTCCAATCTGGCCTGCGAAAGGTCATACCTTTGGACAGATGGACCCGAGATAGCCACCAGAGAAGAGAATCCCTGGTCTCTTGGTCCAGATTCAGTTGAGGGGACAAATCTGTGTAATCCCCGCTCCACTGACTGAGCATGCATAGTTGCAGCAGTCTGAGATGTAAGCGTGCAAACGGCACTATGTCTATTGCCGCTACCATTAAGCCGATTACTTCCATACACTGAACCACAGAAGGGCGCGGAATGGAATGAAGAACCCGGCAGGAATTTAGAAGCTTTGATAACCTGGACTCCGTCAGGTGAATTTTCATTTCTACAGAATCTATCAGAGTCCCTAGAAAGGAAACTCTTGTGAGTGGGGATAGAGAACTCTTTTCCTCGTTCACTTTGCACCCATGCGACCACAGAAATGCCAGTACTACGTCCGTATGAGACTTGGCAATTTGGAAGTTTGACGCCTGTATCAGGATGTCGTCTAAATAAGGGGCTACTAGAACCTTTGTAAAGATTCTTGGGGCTGTAGCTAATCCCAAGGGAAGAGCTACAACTGGTAATGCCTGTCTTAAAAGGCAAACCTGAGAAACCGATGATGATCTTTGTGTATCGGAATGTGAAGATAAGCATCCTTTAGATCCACTGTAGTCATATATTGACCCTCCTGGATCAGTGGTAGGATGGTACGAATAGTTTCCATCTTGAACGATGGAACTTTGAGGAATTTGTTTAAGATCTTTAGATCCAAAATTGGTCTGAAGGTTCCCTCTTTTTTGGGAACCACAAACAGATTTGAGTAAAAACCCTGTCCCTGTTCCTCCTTTGGAACTGGATGGATCACTCCCATAACTAGGAGGACTCATACACAGTGTAAGAATGCCTCTCTCTTTATCTGGTGTGCAGATAATTGTGAAAGGTGAAATCTCCATTTTGGGGGGAAGCTTTGAAGTCCAGAAGATATCCCTGGGATATAATTTCCATGCCCAGGGATCCTGAACATCTCTTGCCCACGCCTGGGCAAAGAGTGAAAGTCTGCCCCCTACTAGATCCGTTCCCGGATAGGGGGCCGTTCCTTCATGCTGTCTTAGAGGCAGCAGCAGGCTTTTTTACCTGCTTACCTTTTTTCCATGTCAGGTTTGGTCTCCAGACCGTCTTGGATTGAGCAAAAGTTCCCCCTTGTTTATTATTAGAGGAAGTTGATGCCGCACCTGCCTTGAAGTTTTGAAAGGCACGAAAATTAGACTGTTTGACCCTAGATTTGGACCTGTCCTGAGGAAGGGCATGACCTTTTCCTCCAGTGATATCAGCAATAATCTCCTTCAACCAGGCCCGAATAGGGTCTGCCCCTTGAAGGGAATGTTAAGTAGCTTAGATTTTGAAGTCACGTCAGCTGACCATGATCTAAGCCATAGCGCTCTACGCGCCTGTATAGCAAAACCAGAATTCTTAGCCGTTAGTTTAGTCAAATGAACAATGGCATCAGAATAAAAGAATTGGCTAGCTTAAGTGCTCTAAGTTTGCCAAGTATGTCATCCAATGGAGTCGCTACCTGTAAAGCCTCTTCCAGAGACTCAAACCAGTACGCCGCAGCAGCAGTGACAGGGGCAATGCATGCAAGGGGCTGTAGGATAAAACCTTGTTGAATAAATATTTTCTTAAGGTAACCTCTAATTTTTTATCCATTGGATCTAAAAAAAAAAACACAACTGTCCTCGACAGGGATAGTAGTACGCTTTACTAGAGTAGAAACTGCTCCCTCCACCTTAGGGACTGTCTGCCATAAGTCCCATGTGGTGGCGTCTATTGGAAACATTTTTCTAAAAATAGGAGGGGAAGAGAACGGCACACCTGGTCTATCCCATTCCTTATTAATAATTTCTGTAAACCTTTTAGGTATTTGGAAAAACATCAGTACACACCGGCACTGCAAAGTATTTATCCAGTCTACACAATTTCTCTGGCACTGCAATGGTATCACAGTCATTCAGAGCTGCTAAAACCTCCCTAAGCAACACGCGGAGATGTTCAAGCTTAAATTTAAATGTAGAAATATTAGAATCAGGTATCTTTCCTGAGTCATTAACATCACCCACTGACTGAAGCTCTCTTTCCTCAGCTTCTGCATATTGTGAGGCAGTATCAGACATGGTTCTTAAAGCGTCAGTATGCTCTGCATTTTGTCTCACCCCAGAGCTATCTCGCTTACCTCTAAGTTCAGGTAGTCTGGCTAATACCGCTGACAGTGTATTATCCATGAGTGCCGCCATGTCTTGTAAAGTAAACGCTATGGGCGCCCTAGATGTACTTGGCGCCATTTGAGCGTGAGTTCCTTAAGCTGGAGTCAAAGGGTCTGACACGTGGGGAAAGTTATGTCGGCATAACTTCCCCCTCGTCAGATTCCTCTGGTGATACATTTTTTAAAGACAGAAAATGATCTTTATTGCATAAAACGAAATCAGTACATTTGGTACACATTCTAAGAGGGGGTTCCACCATGGCTTTTAAACATAATAAACAAGGAGTTTCTTCTATGTCAGACATGTTTATACAGAATAGCAATGAGACTAGCAAGCTTGGAAAACACTTTAAATCAAGTTAACAAGCAAATATAAAAAAACGGTACTGTGCCTTTAAGAGAAACAAATTTTGTCAGAATTTGAAAAACAGTGAAAAAATACAGTAAATCAAACGAAATTTTTACAGTGTGTATAATAGGCTAACAGAGCATTGCACCCACTTGCAAATGGATGATAAACCCCTTAGTTCAAAAAAACGGATAAAAAAAACGAAATACACATTTTTTAACAGTCACAACCAACTGCCACAGCAAGCTGTGGCCCTACCTTCCCCAATAAACGACTTTGGAAAGCCTTTGGGCCCTTTAGAGATGTCCTATAGCATTCAGAAGGCCTTTGAGGGAAGCTGGATGTCACAGTTTGTAATTTTAACTGCACCAACTGTAACTTTTATACTACAACAGTGGAAATTGTTTCTAGTCAAAATTTAAGCCAGCCATGTGGAAAAAACTAGGCCCCAATAAAGATTTATCACCAAAGCATATATAAAAACGATTAAACATGCCAGCAAACGTTTTATATTGTAAATATCATAAAGGTATTACCCCTGGGAGTAAGCATGATACCAGTCGTTATTAAATCACTGTATTCAGGCTTAACTTACATTAATCCGGTATCAGCAGCATTTTCTAGTGTTTTCCATCTCTAGAAAAAATTATAACTGCACATACCTGATAGCAGAATAAACTGCACGCCATTCTCTCGCTGAAGTTACCTCATCTGTGTAATCCCCTCAGACATATGTGAGAATAGCAATGGATCTTAGTTACAACCTGCTAAGATCATAGAAACCTCAGGCAGATTCTTCTTCTATTTACTGCCTGAGATAAAATAGCACAACTCCGGTACTATTTAAAAATAACAAACTTTTGATTGAAGAAAATAAACTAGCTATATTTAACCACTCTCTCCTACAACGTCCTAGCTTGTTGAGAGTTGCAAGAGAATGACTGGGTATGACAGGTAGGGGAGGAGCTATATTACAGCTCTGCTGTGGGTGTCCTCTTGCAACTTCCTGTTGGGAATGAGAATATCCCACAAGTAATGGATGATCCGTGGACTGGATACACCTTACAAGAGAAATTATGTTTTCTTTCATGTAATTAGCAAGAGTCCATGAGCTAGTGACGTATGGGATAATGAATACCCAAGATGTGGATCTTCCACGCAAGAGTCACTAGAGAGGGAGGGATAAAATAAAGACAGCCAATTCCGCTGAAAATAATCCACACCCAAAACAAAGATTAAATCTTATAATGAAAAAAACTGAAATTATAAGCAGAAGAATCAAACTGAAACAGCTGCCTGAAGTACTTTTCTACCAAAAACTGCTTCAGAAGAAGAAAACACATCAAAATGGTAGAATTTAGTAAACGTATGCAAAGAAGACCAAGTTGCTGCTTTGCAAATCTGATCAACCGAAGCTTCATTCCTAAACGCCCAGGAAGTAGAAACTGACCTAGTAGAATGAGCTGTAATCCTTTGAGGCGGAGTTTTACACGACTCGACATAAGCATGATGAATCAAAGACATTAACCAAAACGCCAAAGAAATGGCAGAGGCCTTCTGACCTTTCCTAGAACCGGAAAAGATAACAAATAGACTAGAAGTCTTTCGGAAATTTTTAGTAGCTTCAACATAATATTTCAAAGCTCTAACTACATCCAAAGAATGCAACGATCTTTCCTTAGAATTCTTAGGATTAAGACACAATGAAGGAACCACAATTTCTCTACTAATGTTGTTAGAATTCACAACCTTAGGTAAAAATTTAAAAGAAGTTCGCAACACCGCCTTATCCTGATGAAAAATCAGAAAAGGAGACTCACAAGAAAGAGCAGATAATTCAGAAACTCTTCTAGCAGAAGAGATGGCCAAAAGAAACAAAACTTTCCAAGAAAGTAATTTAATGTCCAGCGAATGCATAGGTTCAAACGGAGGAGCTTGAAGAGCCCCCAGAACCAAATTCAAACTCCAAGGAGGAGAAATTGACTTAATAACAGGTTTTATACGAACCAAAGCTTGTACAAAACAATGAATATCAGGAAGACTAGCAATCTTTCTGTGGAAAAGAATAGAAAGAGCAGAGATTTGTCCTTTCAAGGAACTTGCAGACAAACCTTTATCCAAACCATCCTGAAGAAACTGTAAAATTCTAGGAATTCTAGAAGAATGCCAAGAAAAATGATGAGAAAAACACCAAGAAATGTAAATCTTCCAGACTCGATAATATATCTTCCTAGATACAGATTTACGAGCCTGTAACATAGTATTAATCACAGAGTCAGAGAAACCTCTATGACTGAGAATCAAGCGTTCAATCTCCATACCTTCAAATTTAAGGATTTGAGATCCTGATGGAAAAAAGGACCTTGCGATAGAAGGTCTGGTCTTAATGGAAGAGTCCACGGTTGGCAAGTGGCCATCCGGACAAGATCCGTATACCAAAACCTGTGAGGCCATGCTGGAGCCACCAGCAGAACAAACGAGCACTCCTTTAGAATCTTGGAAATCACTCTTGGAAGAAGAACTAGAGGCGGAAAGATATAGGCAGGATGATACTTCCAAGGAAGTGACAATGCATCCACTGCCTCCGCCTGAGGATCCCTGGATCTGGACAGATACCTGGGAAGTTTCTTGTTTAGATGAGAAGCCATCAGATCTATTTCTGGAAGTCCCCACATTTGAATAATCTGAAGAAATACCTCTGGGTGAAGAGACCATTCGCCCGGATGTAACGTTTGGCGACTGAGATAATCCGCTTCCCAATTGTCTATACCTGGGATATGAACCGCAGAAATTAGACAGGAGCTGGATTCCGCCCATACCAGTATTCGAGATACTTCTTTCATAGCCAGAGGACTGTGAGTCCCTCCTTGATGATTGACATATGCCACGGTTGTGACATTGTCAGTCTGAAAACAAATGAACGACTCTCTCTTTAGAAGAGGCCATGACTGAAGAGCTCTGAAAATTGCACGGAGTTCCAAAATGTTGATTGGTAATCTCACCTCCTGAGATTCCCAAACCCCTTGTGCTGTCAGAGACCCCCAAACAGCTCCCCAACCTGTCAGACTTGCATCTGTTGAAATCACAGTCCAGGTCGGAAGAAGAAAAGAAGCCCCCTGAACTAAACGATGGTGGTCTGTCCACCACGTCAGAGAGTGTCGTACAATCGGTTTTAAAGATATTAATTGAGATATCTTTGTATAATCCCTGCACCACTGGTTCAGCATACAGAGCTGAAGAGGCCGCATGTGAAAACGAGCAAAGGGGATCGCGTCCGATGCAGCAGTCATAAGACCTAGAATTTCCATGCATAAGGCTACCGAAGGGAATGATTGAGACTGAAGGTTTCGACAAGCTGAAACTAATTTTAGACGTCTCTTGTCTGTCAGAGACAGAGTCATGGACACTGAATCTATCTGGAAACCTAAAAAGGTTACCCTTGTCTGAGGAATCAATGAACTTTTTGGTAAATTGATCCTCCAACCATGTTCTCGAAGAAACAATACAAGTCGATTCGTATGAGATTCTGCTAAATGTGAAGACTGAGCAAGTACCAAGATATCGTCCAAATAAGGAAATACCACAATACCCTGTTCTATGATTACAGACAGAAGGGCACCGAGAACCTTTGTAAAAATCCTTGGAGCTGTTGCTAGGCCAAACGGCAGAGCCACAAACTGGTAATGCTTGTATAGGAAAGAGAATCTCAGAAACTGATAGTGATCTGGATGAATCGGAATATGCAGATATGCATCCTGTAAATCTATTGTGGACATATAATGCCCTTGCAGAACAAAAGGCAGAATAGTCCTTATAGTTACCATTTTGAATGTTGGTATCCTTACATAATGATTCAATATTTTTAAATCCAGAACTGGTCTGAAGGAATTCTCCTTCTTTGGTACAATGAAGAGATTTGAGTAAAACCCCATACCCTGTTCCAGAACTGGAACTGGCATAATTACTCCAGCCAACTCTAGATCTGAAACACATTTCAGAAATGCTTGAGCCTTCACTGGATTTACTGGGACACGGGAAAGAAAAAATCTTCTTGCAGGAGGCCTTATCTTGAAGCCTATTCTGTACCCTTGTGAAACAATGTTCTGAATCCAAAGATTGTGAATCGAATTGATCCAAATTGATTTGAAAAATCGTAATCTGCCCCCTACCAGCTGGGCTGGAATGAGGGCCGCACCTTCATGTTGACGTGGGAGCTGGCTTTGGCTTTCTAAAAGGCTTGGATTTATTCCAGACTGGAGATGGTTTCCAAACTGATACCGCTCCTGAAGGGGAAGGATCAGGCTTTTGTTCCTTATTGTGATGAAAGGAACGAAAACGATTAGTAGACCTAAATTTACCTTTAGATTTTTTATCCTGTGGTAAAAAAGTTCCTTTCCCCCCAGTAACAGTTGAAATAATGGAATCCAACTGTGAACCAAATAATTTATTACCCTGGAAAGAAAGGGAAAGCAAAGTTGACTTGTAAGACATATCAGCATTCCAAGTTTTAAGCCATAAAGCTCTTCTAGCTAAAATAGCTAGAGACATATACCTGACATCAACCCTAATGATATCAAAGATGGCATCACAAATAAAATTATTAGCATGTTGAAGAAGATTAACAATGCTATGAGAATTATGATCTGTTACTTGTTGCGCTAAAGCTTCCAACCAAAAAGTTGAAGCTGCAGCAACATCCGCTAAAGATATAGCAGGTCTAAGAAGATTACCTGAACATAAGTAAGCTTTTCTTAGAAAGGATTCAATTTTCCTATCTAAAGGATCCTTAAAGGAAGTACTATCTGCCGTAGGAATAGTAGTACGCTTAGCAAGAGTAGAGATAGCCCCATCAACCTTAGGGATTTTGTCCCAAAACTCTAATCTGTCAGATGGCACAGGATATAATTGCTTAAAACGTTTAGAAGGAGTAAATGAATTACCCAAATTATTCCATTCCCTGGAAATTACTTCAGAAATAGCATCAGGGACAGGCAAAACTTCTGGAATAACTACAGGAGATTTAAAAACCTTATTTAAACGTTTAGATTTAGTATCAAGAGGACCAGATTCCTCTATTTCTAATGCAATTAAGACTTCTTTAAGTAAAGAACGAATAAATTCCATTTTGAATAAATATGAAGATTTATCAGCATCAACCTCTGAAACAGAATCCTCTGAACCAGAGGAATAATTATCAGAATCAGAATGATGATGTTCATTTAAAAATTCATCTGAAAAATGAGAAGTTTTAAAAGACCTTTTACGTTTACTAGAAGGAGGAATAACAGACATAGCCTTCTTAATGGATTTATTAACAAAATCTCTTATGTTAACAGGAACACTCTGAGTATTAGATGTTGATGGAACAGCAACAGGTAATGTAACATTACTAAAGGAAATATTATCTGCATTAACAAGTTTGTCATGACATTCATTACAAACAACAGCTGGAGGAACAGATACCACAAGTTTACAGTAAATACACTTAACTTTGGTAGATCCAGCATCAGGCCGCGATTTTCCAGAAGTATCTTCTGATTCAGGGTCAATCTGAGACATCTTGCAATATGTAATAGAAAAAACAACATATAAAGCAAAATTGATCAATTTCCTTAAATGACAGTTTCAGGAATGGGAAAAAATGCCAGTGAACAAGCTTCTAGCAACCAGAAGCAAATAAACAATGAGACTTAAATAATGTGGAGACAATAATGACGCCCATATTTTTTAGCGCCAAAAAAGACGCCCACATTATTTGGCGCCTAAATGCTTTTAGCGCCAAAAATGACGCCACATCCGGTAACACCGACACTTTTGGCGCAAAAACGTCAAAAATGACGCAACTTCCGGTGACAAGTATGATGCCGGAAATAACAAAGAAATTTTTTTGCGCCAAAAAAGTCTGCGCCAAGAATGACGCAATAAAATGAAGCATTTTCAGCCCCCGCGAGCCTAACAGCCCACAGGGAAAAAAGTCAAATTTAAAGGTAAGAAAAAAATTGATTATTCAAATGCATTATCCCAAATAATGAAACTGACTGTCTGAAATAAGGAATATTGAACATCCTGAATCAAGGCAAATAAATGTTTAAACACAAATATTTAGAACTTTTATATAAAGTGCCCAACCATAGCTTAGAGTGTCACAAAAATAAGACTTACTTACCCCAGGACACTCATCTGCATGTAGTAGAAAGCCAAACCAGTACTGAAACGAGAATCAGTAGAGGTAATGGTATATATAAGAGTATATCGTCGATCTGAAAAGGGAGGTAAGAGATGAATCTCTACGACCGATAACAGAGAACCTATGAAATAGACCCCGTAGAAGGAGATCATTGAATTCAAATAGGCAATACTCTCTTCACATCCCTCTGACATTCACTGCATGCTGAGAGGAAAACCGGGCTCCAACCTGCTGCGGAGCGCATATCAACGTAGAATCTAGCACAAACTTAATTCACCACCTCCACGGGAGGCAAAGTTTGTAAAACTGATTTGTGGGTATGGTGAGGGGTGTATTTATAGGTATTTTGAGGTTTGGGAAACTTTTCCCCTCCTGGTAGGAATGTATATCCCATACGTCACTAGCTCATGGACTCTTGCTAATTACATGAAAGAAACAAAATTTATGCTTACCTGATAAATTTGATTCTCTTGTGGTGTATCCAGTCCACGGGTTCATCCATTACTTGTGGGATATTCTCCTTCCCAACAGGAAGTTGCAAGAGGACACCCACAGCAAAGCTGTCTATATAGCTCCTCCCCTAACTGCCACCCCCAGTCATTCGACCGAAGACAAGCAAGAAAAAACATAATTTATCTAAGAACTTACCTGATAAATTCATTTCTTTCATATTAGCAAGAGTCCATGAGCTAGTGACGTATGGGATATACATTCCTACCAGGAGGGGCAAAGTTTCCCAAACCTCAAAATGCCTATAAATACACCCCTCACCACACCCATAATTCAGTTTAACGAATAGCCAAGAAGTGGGGTGATAAGAAAGGAGCGAAAGCATCAAAAATAAGGAATTGGAATAATTGTGCTTTATTCAAAAAAATCATAACCACCACAAAAAAGGGTGGGCCTCATGGACTCTTGCTAATATGAAAGAAATGATTTTATCAGGTAAGTTCTTACATAAATTATGTTTTCTTTCATGTAATTAGCAAGAGTCCATGAGCTAGTGACGTATGGGATAATAAATACCCAAGATGTGGAACTTCCACGCAAGAGTCACTAGAGAGGGAGGGATAAAATAAAGACAGCCAATTCCGCTGAAAAATAATCCACAACCCAAAACAAAATTTTTAATCTTAATAATGAAAAAAACTGAAATTATAAGCAGAAGAATCAAACTGAAACAGCTGCCTGAAGTACTTTTCTACCAAAAACTGCTTCAGAAGAAGAGAAAACATAAAAATGGTAGAATTTAGTAAAAGTATGCAAAGAAGACCAAGTTGCTGCTTTGCAAATCTGATCAACAGAAGCTTCATTCCTAAACGCCCAGGAAGTAGAAACTGACCTAGTAGAATGAGCCGTAATCCTTTGAGGCGGGGATTTACCCGACTCTACATAAGCATGATGAATAAAAGACTTTAACCAAGACGCCAAAGAAATGGCGGAGGCCTTCTGACCTTTCCTGGAACCAGAAAAGATAACAAATAGACTAGAAGTCTTTCTAAAATCTTTAGTAGCTTCAACATAATATTTTAAAGCTCTTACTACATCCAAAGAATGTAAAGATTTCACCAGAGAATTCTTAGGATTAGGAACAATGAAGGAACAACAATTTCTCTACTAATGTTGTTAGAATTCACAACCTTAGGTAAAAATTTAAATGAAGTCGGGGCGGAGCCTGGCCACGCAGGGTGATGGCAGCATAAAAATTGGCTCTGATGCTCCACACCCGGTTAATGCTTATAACTCACTATCAACATCCTAAGATTTGACAACTTTTACTGCAGATCTCCCCACAACAGTACCCTGCACCTCTCTGGGGGCTGAGAACATCTCGGAGCTGTACTTTTTGTGCCTGCACATCGAGGCTGACAAATTGCGGCCTAACCTGCATCGGCTCTTTACTGCGACACGGAGGAGGCGAACCGACTACTGAGCAAACTTTGCTCCCCTGATTACATTCTGAGGACATCGCGACTGCACACACTCACACAGTGACCCGGTGTGGGAAATCACGAGTCGCTTCGCTCTGAACCTCGCCATTGGCGGTCTCGTCCGCTGGCGGCTGCACCGCATCACAGAAGAAGAGGACACATGGCGGCTCTCCCAGAGGCTAAGAGAGCGTTACCGGAGACCTCATGAACAGCAGTGGAAGCCGGTAAGAGACCTCCTTACTAAACTAGCCCCACACCTTACGCCCCACACGCCTGCAACACGGAGCTTACATGGGAAAAACAGCCTTCATATTAAATTCTCAACCCGGGGCATAGCATAACATTGCAAGGGACAGACAACACAGCAGAGGCTCTCTTCTGGTATTTTGCCCTAGGCCACTGATCGCAGTCTGATTACACTACCCCTACTATCTAGAGCCTCGTGGGGCCCATATAGGCTTACCTGCCTGAATCATTTAACAGACCGGCTCTCCCTGCCACTCTCACAGGTTGCTCACTGGTTTAATATTTATTGTACAACATGGCCAGCAGGAAACATAACAATAAACCTGAAAAAGGTCTTAAGTCCTCAAGCCTCACTAACTTTCTTAGAGTTTCACCACCTAACTTAGAACCCTCAGATTCCAGACCCCCCTCCCCCACTCACATGGCTGATGAACTACCTGTTACAGAGACCTCACAACAACAAGTATACCTTACAAGACACGACCTCAACACCATCTCTTCTAAAGAGGACATTAATAAAGTGCTTTCAGAAATGAGGTCTCTGTTCGGTGACATAAAGAAGGACATAACCCAGGTTACCCAGCAAGTACAGGCCTTAGAGGCCAAACATGATACCCTTCAAACAACAGTTACCACTAACTCTCAACTGCTCAGTGACCATGAAGAACATATCCAATTTTTACTCTCAAAAGTTGAGGATTTAGACAACAGGGGGCGTCGCAATAACATTAGGATAAGGGGGACCCCTGAATCCGTTTCCCCAAAGGCCTTGGAGGGTTATTTGCAGGACTTATTCCGCACGCTGAAAGGCACACCTGATTCGCCAAACATACCTATCGAGAGAGCTCATAGGGCCCTTAGACCCAGGCCCCCACCTAAGGCCCCACCTAGAGACATAATTGTTAAGTTCCTTAGCTACAAGGACAAGGAATCAATCACACTAAAAGCAAGAAACATCAAAAACTTCACCCACGCAGGAATCCCTATACAAATCTTCTCTGACCTCAGCCTAATCACGCTACAGAAAAGAAGGGATCTCAAATTTATCACCTCAGAACTCCAGGCCAATGGGATACAATACAAGTGGGGCTTCCCGGTGTGTTTGATGGCTTCCAAAAATGGTGCTCAGGCTATTTACAGGTCCCCAAACGACCTATCTGAGTTTTGCAGGACACTTGACATAAATATCCAGCACCCGGAGTCCTCTGGGGCTTCCTCTCAGGACTTCCCTTCGCAAGGCTCTGGGGGCCCCTCCCGCACAAGGGACACTTGAAAATTCCAGCCTTTAGATCCTTTAACACCAGATTCAAATATTCCAGAGGTACAGCATGTCACTATTTCTCTACTGTACAGACTATGCCACCGGAGATGCTGTATCCTGAAATGGCCTGGTTTGACTGTTAATGTTTGATTGTTGATGGTTCTTTTTCCCATTACAACTACCTAAATTGAGGCTTTATATGTTCTGTAATCTAATGAATGTACACTGTATAAGGAGACTGCCATGAATTTGCTACTGCCAGGGGTCCTTGGTGATGTCCCACACCATCACATAATTAAGTTGGTAGTTCTTAGATTAATACTAGTCAGACATAGATACTTGAGGGCACAGCCCTCCTAGTTTCCCTGATCCTACAGCAAGATATCTCATATATGCCCAGTAACCTCGTTTAGGTTAATACTAGCTTATAATATCCATAACCCTTGAGCATCCTGACCTTTATGATCTAATACCCAGCGTTCATACAATACTATAGTCCACTATACATACTATAACCTGTCTACTACACTATGTAACTGAATTGCTGGGCCCCCAATTCTCCCCGTCCACCAATCGCTCATAAAGAGGCTATATCTAATATCCCCTTTATCCCCGTGGGCTTTTAACCTAGAGATGATGGGACTAATAATGAGGGAGCTAACCCCTGACTCTCCCGAAGAGGCCCTACACACTTAATACCTTGGCATAGGCAGCAAAACTCCCCATAAAAGGAGCTACCTCACTAGCCTTACTCCCATCCCTCATGGATCTGCATAGGTTAACTGTTGTATTTGTTACTGCAAGCGTAGTTGTTTATCAGGCCTTTCATTTACGAAAAATGTTGTCCTTGTTTTTGTATTTGCACTTGTTTTTTCAGATTTTCTAAGTTGATTCTCAGTTTATATATTGCATTTTACTCATTGACCGGGTGTGGAGATACTGACCCCACACTTACTTTACTCTAACCTTCTATCCTTTTCTTCTATAGGTTGGAGGTATTGTACAAGTTTTTCTTTTTATTGTTTCTCTACTATTACTAAAATCTGTTTCTACACTAAACTAATCTCTCACTTTACACTTATCTTTATCTCTCTTCTCTCTCCCACCTTCCTTCTCCATCCTCTTCCCCTTTTCTCTCCTACCCTCCCCTCCCTTCATCCTTTTTTTTTTTTTTTTTTTTTTTTTTTTTTTTTTTTTTTTTTTTTCCCCTCTCTCTCCCACTCCCTCAACTCTCCCTTGCTCACTGAATTCTCAGCACTACTAAACACTTAAACCACAAAATGACCTCCCAAACAGCTCACAACCTTTCCATCATGTCCTTAAATGTTAAGGGTATTAATATACCAGAAAAGAGATCACATCTCCTTAGGGATGCGACTAGGTTGAACTGCGACATACTATTCCTACAGGAGACTCACTTCAAAAGAGGTAGAGAACCGAACTGGTCACACTCCAAATTCCCTCACACTTTTTTTGCATCCGGCACCTCCAAGAAAAATGGAGTGGGGATACTTATCCGCCACTCGACGCCTTTTATCGCACAGCAGATAGATAAAGACCCAGAGGGCCGCTACTTAATAGTGGTGGGCACTCTACATGGCCGCCCAGTCACTCTCGCTAACGCCTACTTCCCCAACCAAAACCAACACAAATTTATGTCACTACTTACCAGCAAAATTTTGGACCTTCTGAAGGGAGCTCTGCTCCTAGCAGGAGACTTCAATCTGCCTTTAGACCCTCAACTGGACACCTCCAGGGGAGTGGCCTCCGCTCCACAGCGAATAATTAAACTATGCAATAGTAGATTGGAGGAACTTGCAGTTCACGACACATGGCGCACCCTACACTCTACAAGACGAGACTATACTTTTTTTTCGCATCCTCACGATGTATATACCAGAATAGACTACATATTCACTGATCAGTCTACACTGGCATCAGTGTTGAGTACTCAAATTTTGCCCATGACCTGGTCAGATCATGCCCCGTTTCTTTGTAGACTGAAATGGCCCACAGTACCTGACCGGCCATTTATTTGGAAACTTGACGATTTCATGTTTAATAATCAACTAATCAGAAGTAAGATTGAAAACACTTTGACTGACTATTTCACTTTGAATGACACACCTGAAATCCCTAAACACACAATATGGGAAGCACATAAATGCGTCCTGAGAGGGGAACTGATCAAACAAAAAGCCATTTTGGCGAAACAAACAAGCATCAGATATTCTTCCCTCCTATCCAACATAAGAGAACTAGAAGCCAAACATAAAAAAGATCCAAAAGATAGCTCTACCCTTGATTCACTGACACAAGCTAGAAAAGACATCCAAGATATCCACACATTAGAACACCAGAAAATGGCACTGAAAACCCAACAAAAATACTATGAGTTTGGTGACAAACCGGGGAAACTGTTGGCACGAGCCATTAAGAGGAAGACCCTGAAATCACACATTCACTCACTAACCGACAAGTCAAATAACACCCATACCAACAGCCCTGGTATAGCTGAAACCCTAAGGACATATTACTCTGGCCTTTATAATCTGGAAGGCCCTTCCGGCCTCTCTTCAGAGGAAGATGAAGCGCAACCCTCTCCTGACATGAGCCTATATCTGAACTCAGTCACCTTACCTACTCTGTCACAAACAGAGGCAGAGGTTTTGGATGCCCCTATCTCCCCTGAGGAGGTATTACATACCATCGAGGGCTTGCCTTCTGGCAAAAGCCCAGGCCCTGATGGCTTTAGTGCCAAGTATTATAAAATCTACAAAGCTGTATTAGCCCCTCACCTGGCCCGCCTATTCAACTCTATAGACTCCTCCCAGGGCTTTCCCCCCTCCATGCTGTTAGCTCACATAGCAACTATCCCTAAACCGGGAAAACCAACCAATAAACCAGAAAACTTCCGCCCAATTTCCCTCCTCAATGTGGACATAAAGATATTCGCGAAAATCCTCTCAACTAGGTTAAATAAATTCCTACCCAATTTGGTATCTCCTGACCAAGTGGGTTTTGTCCCAGGCCGCGAGGCAAGGGACAACACCATAAAAGCTACCCTACTTGGAAACTATGCCCAACTAAATAAGATCCAGGCGATCTTTGTCTCAACCGACGCCGAGAAAGCCTTCGACAGGATCAGCTGGAAGTTCCTGAAAGCGGTCCTGTCGAAAATGGGGTTTGGTAAAACCTTCACACACCGAGTCTTTTCACTTTACACAGCCCCCTCAGCACAAGTCAGGGTCAACAATATCCTCTCTGAGCCATTTAGCATAAAAAATGGTACCAGACAGGGGTGTCCTCTGTCGCCACTACTGTTTGTGTTGGTGATGGAGGTCTTGGCCCAAAGAATTAGAATCAATACTAAAATAGGGGGAATTCAAATCGGGGAACAGGAGCACAAGTTGTCCATGTATGCGGACGATGTCCTGCTATCATTATCAGACCCTTGCAGGTCATTACCCGAAGCACTGCGAGAATTTGAGGAATATGGTAGATACTCGAACTTCCATTTAAATAAAACCAAATCCGAAATTCTAAATATTAACCTCCCCCCTGAAGAACTCAGCCACTTGTCTTCTTTGTGCCCCCTACGCATACAAACCCACAAATTAAAGTATTTAGGGATAAACCTTACCCCATCTGCGGAGGGTCTTTTTGAAGCAAACTATACAAACTTGCTCACAGTGATTACGGGTGATCTCTCCTCATGGAGAAACAAACCTATCTCCTGGCTTGGGAGAATAGGCATTATCAAAATGAATATTCTGCCCAGAATATTGTATTATCTCCAGACTCTTCCAATCCCCCTCCCGTCCCATTTCTTACACAGACTACAAAATGTGCTGGAGGAATTTATATGGAGGGGGGGGAGACCGAGAATTGCACGAAAGACCCTGTACCTGCCGAAAGACAGGGGGGGGCTAGGGGTGCCACATTTGGCTTTATATAAAAGTGCCATCCTCTTGCAACATCAGGCGGAGTGGTGTCATAACCTTCAAGATAAAACTTGGGTCCAAATATGTAGAGTAATCCTAGGTAGGCAGAACACTGGACTGTTGGGGTGGATCTCACCTAAGTCCAGACCGAAACTTATCACCGACTATCCCTTCATCAGGGAGTTTTTCACATGCTGGGATAGATTGCTAATAGAACACCCACACATCTCCACAAACCCCTCGCCTCTCACATCCTTCTTAAACAATCCAGACATACCCTTCACCTGCACGCAGAGAGTAATGGTGGATAAAACACAGGTGCCACAAGTATCCTTCCATCGACTCCTCACAGATCAAAAACTTAGAACCCGGTCTGAATTGGAGGGTTCCGGCCTTGCTCTTCCCTGGTACTTTCACACTCAACTTCAGCACTATCTAACGACACATAAAAAACTGCACTACATCACCAGGAAACCAACCACCTTTGAATCCCTGTGCCTACTCCCGCAAACACCGAAACATATGATCTCCATTACCTACCGCTTGCTCTCCTCACATACTGACACCCCACTGCCTACTTACACACGATATTGGAACAGAGAACTTAACCTACCCCTGACAGATAAAGACTGGGGGAAAATATTTAGAGCGCATGCAAAGACATCAGTCTCAGCAAAACTACTGGAGTCCAACTTTAAATACTTGTCAGGATGGTATCTCACTCCTGCCAGATTACAAAAAATCTATAAACAGACAGATGGAAAATGTTGGCGGGTTGTGGGGAACCAGGTACCCTTCTACACCTTTGGTGGGGTTGTGATATTGTAAGATCATATTGGCACTCAGTGATGACTGCCATGGAGAAAGTGGTCGAGGCTTCCCTGCCTAGAGCACCTAGCATCCTTTTGTATCATGACCTTCCCAAGTTTAAAGACAAGGCCACAAAATACCTTTTCTATTTGATGCTAAACAGCGCGAAATCCCTTATCCCCAAAAATTGGAAGAGTGTGAACGCGCCTACACTGAGTGACTGGACCGGCCAGGTAGACAGATACCTCCTACTGGAGAGATTTAGATTCATGAGAGACGACAGGATAGAAATCCATGAATACATGCTGGAAAAGTGGAAAAAGGGTAGACCGGATCGCATTCTAGTGGCCTAAACCCCTATGAACAAAGGAGGCATGACAGACCTGCGGTCCACAGCGGGGTCTGGCATGGACTCCCCCCTTCTCTTTTCAAGAGATATATCTGACTCAACTCCCCCTCCCCACGTCTCCCCCCCCCTTCTTCTATCCACTCCTCTCCTCTCCTTTTCTTTCTGCCCCTCCCTTTTTTTTTTTTTTTTTTTTTTTTTTTTTTTTTTTTTTTTTTCTCCCTCTCGCCCTTCTCCTTCCCTTTCTACATTACTCTCTTCCTTTTCTTTCTTCTCGGACGCTCAACTATCTTTTCTGACCAAATACTGTTATATATTTATAATATTGTTAGAGTACATCGAAAGGAACATGAATGGGCTTATAGACTCTCAAATGGACTCTTTGTTACACCTAGCCCACTCTTTGTTACGCTATCTTTATGCAACCAATTGAACTCCTTGGAGTCATCTGTTCAAATATTCCTGTATCCCATGACTTTTGATGTACGGATTTTGTATACTTTCTGTTTACTTTTCAATAAAGCTTTGAAAAAAAAAAAAAAAAAAAAAAAAAAAAAAAAAAAAAAAATTTAAATGAAGTCCGCAACACCGCCTTATCCTGATGAAAAATCAGAAAAGGAGATTCACAAGAAAGAGCAGATAACTCAGAAACTCTTCTAGCAGAAGAGATGGCCAAAAGGAACAGAACTTTCCAAGAAAGTAATTTAATATCCAGAGAATGCATAGGTTCAAACGGAGGAGCTTGTAAGCCCTCAGAACCAAATTAAGACTCCAAGGAGGAGAGATTGACTTAATGACAGGTTTGATATGAACCAAAGCCTGTACAAAACAATGAATATCAGGAAGATTAGCAATCTTTCTGTGAAAAAGAACAGAAAGAGCAGAGATTTGTCCTTTCAAGGAACTTGCAGACAAACCTTTATCCAAACCATCCTGAAGAAACTGTAAAATTCTAGGAATTCTAAAAGAATGCCAGGAGAATTTATGAAAAGAACACCAAGAAATATAAGTCTTCCAGACTCGATAATAAATCTTCCTAGACACAGATTTACGAGCCTGTAACATAGTATTAATTACTGAGTCAGAGAAACCTCTATGACTAAGAATCAAGCGTTCAATTTCCATACCTTCAAATTTAATGATTTGAGATCCTGATGGAAAAAAGGGCCTTGAGATAAAAGGTCTGGTCTTAACGGAAGAGTCCAAGGTTGGCAACTGGCCATCCGAATGAGATCCACATACCAAAACCTGTGAGGCCATGCTGGAGCCACCAGCAGTACAAAACGAACGTTCCATTAGAATTTTGGAAATCACTTTTGGAAGAAGAACTAGAGGCGGAAAGATATAGGCAGGATGATAATTCCAAGGAAGCGACAACGCGTCCACTGCCTCCGCCTGAGGATCCCTGGATCTGGACAGATACCTGGGAAGTTTCTTGTTTAGATGAGAGGCCATCAGATCTATTTCTGGAAGTCCCCAGATTTGAACAATCTGAAGAAAAACCTCTGGGTGAAGAGACCATTCGCCCGGATGTAACGTCTGGCGGCTGAGATAGTCCGCTTCCCAATTGTCTACACCTGGGATGTGAACCGCAGAGATTAGACAGGAGCTGGATTCCGCCCATACAAGTATCCGAGATACTTCTTTCATAGCTTGAGGACTGTGAGTCCCACCCTGATGATTGACATATGCCACGGTTGTGACATTGTCTGTCTGAAAACAAATAAACGATTCTCTCTTCAGAAGAGGCCAGAACTGAAGAGCTCTGAAAATCGCACGGAGTTCCAAAATGTTGATTGGTAATCTCGCCTCCTGAGATTCCCAAACCCCCTGCGTTGTCAGAGATCCCTATACAGCTCCCCAACCTGACAGACTCGCATCTGTTGAGATCACAGTCCAGGTTGGACGAACAAAAGAAGCCCCTTGAACTAAACGATGGTGATCTATCCACCACGTCAGAGAGTGTCGTACATTGGGATTTAAGGAGATTAATTGTGATATCTTGTATAATCCCTGCACCACTGGTTCAGCATACAAAGCTGAAGAGGTTGCATGTGAAAACGAGCAAAGGGGATCGCGTCCGATGCAGCAGGCATGAGACCTAGAATTTCCATGCACAAAGCTACCGAAGGGAATGATTGAGACTGAAGGTTTCGACAAGCTGAAACCAATTTCAGACGTCTCTTTTCTGTTAGAGACAAGGTCATGGACACTGAATCTATTTGAAAACCCAAAAAGGTTACCTTTGTCTGAGGAATCAACGAACTCTTTGGTAAATTGATCCGCCAACCATGTCTTTGAAGAAACGACACAAGTTGATTCGTATGAGATTCTGCAGAATGTGAAGACTGAGCAAGTACCAAGATATCGTCCAAATAAGGAAATACCGCAATACCCTATTCTCTGATGACAGAGAGAAGAGCACCGAGAACCTTTGAAAAGATCCTTGGAGCTCTCGCTAGGCCAAACGGAAGGGCCACAAACTGGTAATGCTTGTCTAGAAAAGAGAATCTCAGAAACTGATAATGAGCTGGATGAATTGGAATATGAAGGTATG
Organism: Bombina bombina; assembly: GCF_027579735.1. Taxonomy (NCBI): domain Eukaryota; kingdom Metazoa; phylum Chordata; class Amphibia; order Anura; family Bombinatoridae; genus Bombina; species Bombina bombina. The sequence continues at coordinate 425,401,683 of NC_069500.1, read as the reverse complement.
CATCCTGTAAATCTATTGTGGACATATAATGCCCTTGCTGAACAAAAGGCAGAATAGTCCTTATAGTTACCATTTTGAATGTTGGTATCCTTACATAACAATTCAATATTTTTAGATCCAGAACTGGTCTGAAGGAATTCTCCTTCTTTGGTACAATGAATAGATTTGAGTAAAACCCCAGACCCCGTTCCAGAACTGGCACAATTACTCCAGCCAACTCTAGATCTGCAACACATTTCAGAAACGCCTGAGCCTTCACTGGGTTTATTGGAATGCGAGAGAGAAAAAATCTTCTCGCAGGCGGCCTTACCTTGAAACCTATTCTGTACCCTTGTGAAACAATGTTCTGAATCCAAAGACTGTGAATCGAATTGATTCAAATATCTTTGAAAAATCGTAACCTGCCCCCTACCAGCTGTGCTGGAATGAGGGCCGCACCTTCATGTTGACTTGGGAGCTGGCTTTGACTTTCTAAAAGGCATGGATTTATTCCAGACTGGAGAAGGTTTCAAAACGGAAACCGTTCCTTTAGAGGAAGGGTCAGGCTTTTGTTCCTTATTCTGACGAAAGGAACGAAAACTATTAGCAGCCCTGTATTTACCTTTAGATTTTTTGTCCTGAGGCAAAAAGGTTCCTTTCCCCCCAGTAACAGTTGAAATAATAGAATCCAACTGAGAACCAAATAATTTATTACCTTGGAAAGAAAGAGAAAGCAAAGTTGACTTAGAAGTCATATCTGCATTCCAAGTTTTAAGCCATAAAGCTCTTATAGCTAAAATAGCTAAAGACATATACCTGACATCAATTCTAATGATATCAAAGATGGCATCACAAATAAAGTTATTAGCATGTTGAAGAAATTTAACAATGCTATGAGTATTATGGTTTGACACTTGTTGCGCTAAAGCCTCCAACTAGAAAGTGGAAGCAGCAGCAACATCAGCCAAAGAAATAGCAGGTCTAAGAAGATTACCTGAACATAAATAAGCTCTCCTTAGAAAGGATTCAAGTTTCCTATCTAAAGGATCCTTAAAGGAAGTACTATCCGCCGTAGGAATAGTAGTACGTTTTGCAAGAGTATAGATAGCCCCATCAACTTTAGGGATTTTGTCCCAAAACTCTAATCTATCAGATGGCACAGGGTACAATTTTTTAAACCTTTGAGAAGGAGTAAATGAAGTACCCAGATTATTCCATTCCCAAGAAATTACTTCAGAAATAGCAACAGGGACAGGAAAAACTTCTGGAATAACTATATGAGGTTTGAAAACCGAATTTAAACGCTTAGTAGATTTAGTATCAAGAGGACTAGACTCCTCCATATCTAATGCGATTAACACTTCTTTAAGTAAAGAACAAATAAATTCCATTTTAAATAAATATGAAGATTTATCAGTGTCAATATCTGAGACAGAATCTTCAGAACCAGATAGATCCTCATCAGAAACAGACAAGTCAGAATGATGACGGTCACTTAAAAATTCATCTGAAATATGAGAAGTTTTAAAAGACCTTTTACGTTTACTGGAAGGAGGAATAACAGATAGAGCCTTCCTAATAGATTTAGAAACAAATTCTTTAACATTAACAGGGACATCCTGAGCATTAGATGTTGAGGGAACAACAACAGGTAATGGAATATTACTAATGGAAATACTATCTGCATTAGCAAGTTAATCATGACATTCATCACAAACTACAGCCGGAGGAACAGTTACCACAAGTTTACAACAAATGCACTTAACTTTGGTAGAACCAGCATCAGGCAGCGTCTTTCCAGAAGTAGATTCTGATCCAGGGTCAAGTTGAGACATCTTGCAATATGCAATAGTAAAAACAACATATAAAGCAAAATTATCAAATTCCTTAAATGAAAGTTTCAGGAATGGGAAAATATGCCAATGAACAAGCCTCTAGCAACCAGAAGCATTGAAAAATGAGACTTAAATAATGTGAAAAAAAGGTGGAGACAAGAGTGACGCCCACATTTTTGGCGGCAAAAATGACGCTCACATTATTGGCGCTAAGTACAACGCCTATATTTTTTGGCGCTAAGAATGACGCCACATCCGGTGACGCCGAAAAAAAAAAAAAACGCCCACATTTTTGCCGCAAAAAAAGTCTGAACACAAAAAACATCAAAAAAATGACGTAACCACGAACAAATTTGAAAATGACAAAATTTTTCGCCAAAAAAGACGCAATAAATTGAAGCATTTTCAGCCCCCGTGACCCTAACAGCCCACAGGGAAAAAAGCCAATTTGAAAAAATTTTAAGGTAAGAAAAAAATAATCATTCATATGCATTATCCCAAATAATGAAACTGACTGTCTGAAATAAGGAATACTGATTACCCTGAATCATGGCAAATATAAGTTTAAACACATATATTTAGAACTTTATAAATAAATTGCCCAACCATAGCTTAAGAGTTTCATAATGAAATAAGACCTACTTACCCCAAGACACTCATCTACATATAGTAGATAGCCAAACCAGTACTGAAACGAGAATCAGTAGAGGTAATGGTATACTTAGAGTATATCGTCGATCTGAAAAGGGAGGTAGGAGAAGAAATCTCTACGACCGATAACAGAGAACCTATGAAATAGATCCCGTAGAAGGAGACCATGGTATTCAAAATAGGCAATACTCTCTTCACATCCCTCTGACATTCACTGCACTCTGAGAGGAAAACCGGGCTCCAGCCTGCTGCGAAGCGCATATCAACGAAGAATCTAGCACAAACTTACTTCACCACCTCCACGGGAGGCAAAGTTTGTAAAACTGAATTATGGGTGTGGTGAGGGATGTATTTATAGGCATTTTGAGGTTTGGGAAACTTGCCCCTCCTGGTAGGAATGTATATCCCATACGTCACTAGCTCATGGACTCTTGCTAATTACATGAAAGAAAAGGAGAAACTATAGGGTGCAGTGGTGACTGTAGTTTAAAAATAAAAAACACCTGCCTTAAAAAGACAGGGCGGGCCGTGGACTGGATACACCACAAGAGAAATAAATTTATCAGGTAAGCATAAATTTTGTTTTCTCTTGTAAAGGTGTATCCAGTCCACGGGTTCATCCATTACTTGTGGGATACCAATACCAAAGCTTTAGGACACGGATGAAGGGAGGGACAAGGCAGGAACTTAAACGGAAGGAACCACTGCCTGTAAGACCTTTCTCCCAAAAATAGCCTCAGAAGAAGCAAAAGTATCGCATTTGTAGAATTTAGAAAAAGTATGAAGCGAATACCAAGTCGCCGCCTTACAAATCTGTTCAACAGAGGCCTCATTTTTAAAAGCCCATGTGGAAGCCACCGCTCTAGTGGAATGAGCTGTAATTCTTTCAGGAGGCTGCTGGCCAGCAGTCTCATAAACTAAGCGGATTATGCT